>NW_011499873.1:979022-984184 GCF_000495115.2 Populus euphratica | reverse complement strand
TTTTTTTTTTACTTTCTATTTATATTTATCAAGTTTTGTTGAATTACTACACTACCCCTCATTCATTTATACCTACACTTTAAGCCACCAAGGGCTTTATTGTATTTTCCTACTTATTTATTCAAAACATTACAATCTCCCCACCTTATAAAAGTTTCGTCCTCGAAACTTAATAAGAAAGATTGAATACTTACCGAGATTATCGAAAAGATGAGGATACTCCTCACGCATCTTATTCTCGAGCTCCCATGTTGCTTCCTCACGTGAATGTCCCCTCCATTTCACTTTCACTGAAGTTATATCCTTCGACCTAAGCTTCCTCACTTGTCAATCGATTATAGCTTCCAGTTGCACCTCATAAACCATATCATCCCTCAATTCAACAGGATGAACTTCTAACACATGCGATGGATCTGTCATATACTTCCTTAACATGGAAACATGAAATACTGGATGGATAGCAGACAAGTTTGGTGGTAATGCTAACCTATAAGCAACTGCCCCAACTCTCTCCAGAATCTCATACGGTCCAATGAATCGAGGACTCAACTTACCTCTCTTCCCAAACCTGAATACTCCCTTTGTCGGTGATACTTTTAAAAACACACAATCACCCACTGAAAACTCTAAGTCACGCCTTCTTCTATCTGCATAACTCTTTTGTCTGCTCTGAGCTGTTTGAAGCTTATTTCTAATTATCTCTATTTTCTCTGAGGTAATCTGAATCAACTCTGGTCCCATTAGCCTCTTCTCACCAATCTCAAACCAACAAACCGGTGATCTACACTTCCGACCATACAAAGCCTCATAAGGTGCCATCTCTATGCTAGCCTGATAACTGTTGTTGTAAGCAAATTCCACTAATGGTAGGAACTTACTCCAACCAGCTCCAAAATCCGTAACACAAGCCATTAGCATATCCTCTAAGATCTGAATAATCCTCTCAGACTGACCATTTGTATGTGGGTGAAAAGTTGTACTCAACTGCATTTTAGTACCCGTAACTTCTTAGAATTTTACCCAAAACCACGATGTAAACTATGGACCTCTATCTGACACTATCGAGATTAGCACTCCATGCAACCGTACAATCTCACTAATAAACATTTCCGCCAACTTTACATATCCATAAGTAATCTTAACTGGTAAAAAATGGGCTGATTTTGTCAACCTATCAACAATCACCCATATCGAATCATAACCCTCCTGACTCCTAGGCAATCCTGTCACAAAGTCCATTGTGATCCTTTCCCACTTCCATTCTGGAATCAACAATGGTTGCAACAATCCAAGAGGTTTCTAGTGTTCACCCTTTACCCTCTGACAAGTTAAACACCTAAAAACAAAGTCTGCTACATCAGCCTTAATCTTATTCCACCAATAACATACCTTAAGGTCTTTATACATTTTGGTGGAACCTGAATGCATTGTGTAAACTGTCTAATGTGCTTCTACCATCAATTCTCTCCTCGGATCATCTACATCAGGTACATAAAGCCTATCTCTATAGCTCAGTACATCATCATCACCTATCACAAAACCTGCAGTCTTACCCTACTCAACCTCATTTCTGACCCTGCCTTATATAGAGGCAATCCAGGTAAGTCATCGGGAAAGAAATTGATAAACTCCCTAACTATAGGGATTTGGTCTAACTAAGGAACTTTTATCTCTACTCCACTATATATGCTAGGTAACACTATACCCCTTTTCGGGCCATTTTCCTCGAGATAGCCGACAACATAATTGATGGAGACCCAATCTTATCTCCTTGAGATACCAACCCAACTTCTTTATCTAGATCAAATAGTATTTTCTTATCCCAATAATTTACTGAAGCCCTATGCTTTGCCAACCAATCCATTCCCAAAATTACATCAAAATCAACCATATCTAAGACATTTAAGTCTCTCATAAAAATCTTATCTCCAATCTCTATTTTTTTTTATGTCTAATTAGTGTCCCAAAACTATGAAATTATATTAACTCTTGTATTAAGACAATTTAATTATATTATGAAGTTGATTTTGTTATTAATGTAGCGTTGAACTCTAATTGAGTTAGAATAAACTTGTGTGTAAGTTTGGGTTCGCATAGGTATGGAACCTTGGAGGGGAACCTTGCCTATATGCCGGTCATGGATCTGGGATTCGGGTCGTGACAAATAGAATTTAAAATAAATAAATAAAATATTTAAAAATAATTTGAAGTAGTCATAAAAAATATAGGTGAATTAAATGCCAAATAAAATTTAAAAATTGCTAGAATTATCAAGCCAAACCTCAGCAAAACTTAAAATAAAAAAATATTCAAAAATAATTTGAAATAATCATAAAAAATTACAACTCAAAAATTAAAATATAATTATAAAACTAAAATAGAATCTATCAATCCCAAACATTACCCAAATAAATTAAAACTAATAAAATTAAGTTAACAATCAATCAAAACTATTAAATCAACCAATCAACTGGTCGATAAAGATAACATAATCTAATTTACTATTCTTTTAAAATTCCAAATCCTTAAAAAAAATTTCAACCTGTTCCGAAAAACCCCCGTCACTTTGATCTTCGTACATTCCAATCATTTTAAGCCAAATTAACATTTTATAACATCAATTAAACATCTCAAAAAATCATCCGATGGAATCAAGCATAAAAGCAACATGATATTACCGTAGAAACCCTTAAATGGAGCTATGAAGTTGAATTCCAATTCCCACTTAAAAGGACCCACAAGGACGAACCATTGGCTGGACCCTCAGGATCGGTTTTCTGATTCTGTAGATAAGGCATCCTCCTGATAAAAAAGTAAATAATGTAAGATATTTGCACTCGCGAACCGCAAGGTTCTATGGTGTAGTGGTTAGCATTCTGGACTTTGAATCGAGCGACCTGGGTTCGACTCCCGGTAGGACCTTTCGTTTTCAGATGCCCATAGACATCTTAACAACTGGCGAGTTGCCGAAAACATGCTACAGCCTACAGGTGGCATTGCCGAAAACCCAGTCCACAAAATTGTGGATCACTTATGCGGTGGCAATTAAAATCGGAAAGTTTCAGAAGGAGGACTACTTGAGAACACATAGTAGAAATGATCACACGTGTCCCGTCATTCTCCAGTCATTCATTGTACTAAGAAATAGTATCGTCAGAATTATTTTTGATAATAATATATTAAAATAAATAAAAAATTTAACTTTTTTTCAAAAATAACTAATTAAAACACAGAAACATACAATAACTAACATAACCATGTTGTTCGACAGCTTGTTCGAAACAAATCACATTAGCACGTACAGGGGATTTACAATATTTCTGAAGTAGGTATTATTACAGTGAGCTAACAGCAATTCAATGCAGAAAGATCCATGCCAGGTCAAACAAATTTAAACAGATCTATCTAACAAATTGAAGAAATCTCAAGGAGAACAAAGCACAGCATAAGCATTCCCTTTACCCTCCTTTCTGCCAGTCATTCACCCTGATGATGGCTGCTTTTCTGGGGAGTTCTCTCTCTTGTGAAGGCATTGAACAGATCAATGCCAAGACCAGCATTGATTAAATTCATTCCAGCCATCCTAAATAGAGCAAGTGGCAACACCACGCCCTTTTCAAACCTGGAAGCGTCAGCGATCAGCTTGATGGTGATGAGTATGTGAGACAAGGATCTTGCAAAAATGAAAGTAAGCCAATTAAGAACCCATTCCATCCTCACAATAGTGCTCATGGCATCGCGAACTCCAGCCATCTGCCGCACTATCCTCACATGAAGAAATATTGAATGCAGCTGTATGAAAAGTGGATTTCATTGATAGCATTATGGAACAACATCTGCATTGAGTTTGCATAAAGGCCCGAAAGGAAAACATACCTCGCAGACCAGAGTGAGAATAAGATAGTTCATTGTGACGTTTCGATACAGAGCTAGAGTAAAGCAGACGAGAAGAATCAGATGGTGACCCAGGATGGAAGGGATTAAACCGCTGTATAATCGGTAATGGAGCATATCCAACTGATCATATGCAAAATAACCACATGAGAAGCCCAAAGCAGCATACGCCCACTCCCAAGTACCTCCAACCAGCTGTGAATGTTCAACATCCCATTGGGACCTTTTTTTAAACACTGATTAGCCAAAATGAAAACCACTGCGAAGCAAGCAGACAAGTCTAGGAATTAATAATGATAAGATAAGAAGCACATCACAAAGGAATGCAAGCACGTCGCAGCATGAAATTTAGAAGCATCAAAATAGTTGAGCACAAGAAACTTCATTGAATTCAAAATCTACCCTTCTCAAATTTTAAACATCTTTTCCATCAAAACACAAAATTCTGGTAGTTGGTGATTAACTTTTAATCGAAAAGACTGCTTAAAAACTGATGCCTCTGTTACCGACAAAAGCAACAGTGACTATAATGTTGCCTCCCAATATGAACATTTATACAGAAAGACGCACAGCAGGCAACGAAACCAAGCTATTCTTTCCATAATTATCAGAAACATCTTCCAATAAGATGTCAGAAACACAAATGAAGAGAGAGAGAGAGCAGAATGACAGAAATATTGAGAACCTGACACGGAGATGATGGTGGAGTGGAGGAGAGAAACGGAGGTGTTAACAAAGAGAGGGTCACGAGAGATAAAAGACCGAACGACCCAATTGGCTATCTGGAAAAATAAAAGCTCCAGCATCAATCCAAAGTAGCTCCGAGCGCTTGTTGAAAATAATCTCGAACAGAACGGAGACGAACCACAGAATTAGAGTGGCTAAAAAGAAGGTGCCTGCCTTGTTCTTTTCATTCTGATTCTGATTTGTTCTTCTTGCCATAGTATCAATTGTTATTCGGTGTGTATGACATAGACAGAAAGACAGGGAGAGCATATATTTTTGAAGGAGCATACGGGAGACATATAACCATGGCGCCGAGGTGCGTTCTTTTTGTTCGTTAGAAATAGGGAATGGAGGCTATAATAGAAATTGCAGATTGTTTTTATGATTCGCAATCTCTTTTGACCATCGATGCCCACGAGGCCGTGAGACGATCACTAAACGAAACCTCTTATGGGCTTCGACCAATGAAAATCACTGTTCTTTTGATAGTTTATTTATTAGGTGATTTAGGTCTCTTTTATTTATTAGAGAGTAGTTTTCTT
>NW_011499873.1:924135-978635 GCF_000495115.2 Populus euphratica | reverse complement strand
TATAGTTTTATAAATTATTTTAAATAAAATAAATAATAATTAAAACAATAGCGACTGAATATGATAGAAAAAATCAATTAAGAAAATGATAAAAGAAAAGTAAATAACAATCATAAAAATGAGGATTAAAGTTGATATAAAAATTAAATTAAGTCAAATTATAAAGGATAAAAATAAAAATAAAAATATTTAAACCAGAATATATAACAATAAAAAGTTTGAGAATCAAATTTGATATAATCAGTAAATAATATAATATTTTTAAATTTTTTATAATTTTTAAAAAGTGTTTTCCATCAAAAATAAAAGGAAAACACTTTTCTGAAAATCAAACTAAATTTTTCTTTGACTGAAAAATATTTTCTGTCGATCAACTTTTCTAATAATAAACAAACACACAAAAGTTTAGAAAGTAATTTTCAAAAAATCACTTTTCATAAAATAAACATGGCCTTTATAAAATTAATGGCAAAGTTAAAAAGAAATACATGACAACCACCATAATTCTCTTTTTCCTATTTATATACAATATCCAACTTCTTTTTATTCTTATTAGGCGTGCTTATCAATACACTATATTTGATGCTCGTATTGATGTTATACTCATTAAATGATTTAATGATAGAAAACTTTACATTTGAAGTATATTTTAGCAAAATCTTTGTTGGTAGACTTTCAGCCATATCAAATTAGAGTTTAGGAGAAGAGTATGCAAAAAAGCTATCAAACTCTTTTTTTTATTTACTATTATTTTATTTTTATTTGTTTCTTTATTTGTAATTTTTATTTTATATTGATGTAGAAAAAAAAGTAAAAAAAATAAATAAGAAAAACAATGGAAAAAAAGAGAGAGAAAAAATTAAAAACAAAGAAATGGTGATAAATACAAAACAACCTCAATAATAACATATCAACAATAGCTTATGTTATCCATGTGGTGTATCATTCAAGACCATATAGTTTGTCATGTATTAATAATACCTTTATACCAATCCAAGAAAGATGTATTTTCCCTATCAAATTTCTAAAGTACCATGATAAGATCTTGGTGTAACGTGATTCCAATAAATATAGAATATGTTATGTTTGGGTAGACCATGAATATATAATATGTTTAATAGAATAATATAAATAATATGTAGGACCCCACCTAACAGTTTAAACTATTAAATTGAGATGGTTCTTTGATATGGTATTAGAGTTTTGATGGTCAAGCAGTTACGAGTTTGAATCTCATCATTTCTATTTATTTGATAAAATTAAACACAAGGTAGTATGGGCCTGTACAAGTTTCAAACCTAGAGGACTTTCATTCAAGAAAGTGTGTTACAGAATGATATAAATCATAACTTAAGACCTTATCTATCAGTTTAAAATATTAGGTTGAGATGGTTCTTTGACAATATGAACATTATAATTTTTTATTGATCAAATTCATGTTCTTTCACTTTTAAGATAGAAAGATCAAACTCATTGATTTACCTCCGAAACCTAATAATAAGAATAAAAAAAATGAAGAACTTAAAGAAAAATGAACTTCACATAATGAGTTCAAGTGAGTTTGAGAATAAGATTAAGAAAGAATTTATTATGTATGGTTTAGTTGTAAAGAAAATTTTAGGAAACTCTCTTATACTTGAAAAGGTTAATATGTTTAACATAACAAGTTAAAAAGTATTTGAAATGGAGGTTTAAGATGAGTTTGTTGTGTCTTTCTTAGTTGTAGGAAAAGTTCAGGAGACTATACAGTGAAATTGTCTAAAGGAATAAATATGATGTTGGAAGATTTTTAAAATAATTGTTATTCTAAGCTTTCTAATTCCTCACCTTTTATGTTTAATGTCTATTATGTCAAAAATCATGAGCAACATATTGAGCTTACTGAATCTTTACCTTTTATTCATGATAAGAAAGATGAGAATGCTCATAATTCACTAGGTTATGTCTAATCTTTATCCACTTGAAAATTAAAAAGTGTTTATTCCATTTCACTCCTATATATATATATGATGTTCATGATTACAACCCTAAGATCTATAGTTGTCTTTTGTATATGTCTCCTTACAATAACATGTCTAAGTCAGCTAAGTCTTTTACATGTAAAATACATGTTTTGTATTTTGGGATTATAGAATAAATTCAAGCAAATAATAAATAATACAAATTTAAGCCAAGTGTCATGATGCATTTAATAACAAAGATAATTTCATAATACAAATTAGACTTAAACGACATCCTTTTAAAACCAATAAAAAATCACAAGTGAATAGTGTTAAATAATTTAAAATGTTACAAATGATTGAGTTAAATATTTATATTATTAACTTAACACTGAACACTAAATTTTGATATTAACTCTATTTTTAATATAAAGGACTTTGTTATGTATAGATTGCAGCATCCTATTTTTGATGATTCTTTTGAAACCTCGATCTTATTACCTTATCATTAGCATAAAAAAAACATATTAATGTTATTTTGGATATACAAATTATTTATACCAAGAATGATAAAATTTAATAAATTCTTGTTCTTGAGTAAAACAACTTAACCCAAATTTTATTGGGATTGTTAGAGAAATATTGTCATAATCTGATCCTAATTCTTGAAAGCTTTATCAAAACTCTTTTAAATTAATCTAGATGGAGTCATGTTCTTTCAACCCAAGAAAAATAGATGGGAACACATGATTTGTGGTATGGATTATGTATGTATATGGACAAAACTAACAAATGATAGCCTTATCTTATTTGATCAAAGTGCATCAATTTTTAGATGAAATTATTAATTTTTTTTTTAATAATTTTTTTTTTAAATTTAGGTATGTAATATATACATGTATTTTTTCTAGTGCTTGAAACCATACAATGAAATTATTAATAACATTTGAGAATATAATTTTTATTTATTTGATGTAAAATATTTTTTTAAAAGCAAAGAAGATGGTCTGAGAATATTCCAAATTCTTCCACAACATTTAATTTTTGCCCAAAAAAACACCCATCCCCTCATTGCATAGCTGAGCCCACCAGAATCCATCAATCCTTATCGCCCGCTCTAATAGCAACAAAGTTAAAGATAATTGGAGGATGAGATTTCAATGCACAGCACATTTATTTTTTTATTCCAAACAACATCTTGACTAGCATAAGATTTTTCACAGTCTGGGAATTCAAAATCCATGAAAAAGAGAAAGAAATATAAATAAACAAATAGTAGTGGTCGAAAACACAGAGATAGAGAGAGAAATCTAAAGAAACCTAGCTGGCAAGATATGAAGCAGAAAGCCCCGCGATTGCAGGAACCAAAATATCCTCTTCTCTCAGACAAGACCAAGCATGTGGTAGCAGGAGTTTCCACGTGTTAGACCACGGAGTCCAAGTTTTTCCACGTGGCAAACCATGGGAGGCCAGCGGAGATCGCTCGTAGCGCAACCTCTTATCAACAAATAAAACTGATTTTCCGTTTTCGCTCTCTCTCTCTCTCTCTCTCTCTCTCTCTGGGCTTTGTTTGCGAAGTTTCAAACGCCATGACCGCCTTTGCTACTGCTGCAGCTCTCTCTTTACCCAACTCTCTATTCCGATCATCTAAGCTCAACTGTAACAAGGTAACCTTTTGCCTTTATTTACTTGCTAAGTTTATCTGGGTTCTTGCTAAATTTAGTGGAAGGGATAGCTATAATTGTTGATTCCTAACTTCCTTTTCTTTTAAGTATATATCTCTGCTGAGGGATTGGAAATGGCTTTTAATTCATTAAAATACTATTATGCTATCTGCTTAACTTGATAGAAAAATGGTTTGATGTTAAGATATTGGACTTTTTGGTATGTTTAACTGCTGAAGTTACCCGGGCTCTAGTCTACTACATTTAGAGGAAAGTTAATTGAGTTGTCAATGGTGCTGGTGCTTAACCTCACAATACGTGTTTTTCCGATATTTTTGTCCCGCTAAACTAATCTTGGTATATGGCAATCCGAGTGAAACTTTATTTGACTGGTTTAGTTCCAAGTAAGATAGTGACCATAGTCAACTCTGTACGCTGACATTTGTTGACCGATACTATTTGTGTTTATTCTGTTTATTGGTTTAGTTCTAAGTTAGATAGTGATCATAGTTTCCTGCTTCACTGTTCTTTTGATAGTTTACTTATTAGGTGATTTAGGTCTCTTTTATTTATTTATTAGAGAGTAGTTTTCTTATAAAAAATAGTGTTTTAAAAATTAAATTATTATTTTTTTATTTGATAATATCATGAAAAATAAATCAAAAAATATTTTTTAGTATTTGATTATGTCAAGAAAAATAATTTATTAATATTTTTTCAAGTTTATTAAAATAATAAGAAATAATATTATGAATTAAAAAGTTAAATGAGAATGAAATTAAAAAAATTAATTTTATAATTATTTTAAATAAAATAAATAATAATTAAAATAATAAATATCAAATATAACAGATAAAAAAGTTGAAAGATGATGAAATTAAAAAATAATTATAGTTTTATAAATTATTTTAAATAATAATTAAAACAATAGCAACTGAATATGATAGAAAAAAAATCAATTAAGAGAATGATAAGAGAAAAGTAAATAACAATCATAAAAATGAGGTTAAAGTTGATATAAAAATTAAATTAAGTCAAATTTTAAAGGATAAAAATAAAAATAAAAAGATTTAAACCAAAATATATAACAATAAAAAATTTGAGGATTAAATTTGATATAATCAGCAAATAATATAATATTTTTATAATTTTTATAATATTTGAAAAGTGTTTTCCGTCCAAAATAAAAGGAAAACACTTTTCTGAAAATCAAACTAAATTTTTCTTTGATTGAAAAGTGTTTTTTATCGACCAACTTTTCTAATGATAAACAAATACACGAAAGTTTAGAAAATGATTTTCAAAAAATCACTTTTCATAAAACAAACATGGCCTTTATAAAATTAGTGGTAGAGCTAGAAAGAAATACAAGCTAGAAAGAAATACATGACAACCACCATAATCCTCTTTTGCCTGTTTATATGCAATATCCAACTTCTTTTTATTCTTATTGGGTGTGCCTATCAACACACTATATTTGATGCTCGTATTGATGTTATATTCATTAAATGATTTAATGATAGAAAACTTTGCATCTGAAGTATATTTTAGCAAAATCTTTATTGGTAGACTTTCAACCATATCAAATTAGAGTTTAGGAGAAGGGTGTGCAAAAAAGTTGTCAAACTTTTTTTTTTTAAATTTACTATTATTTTTTTTATTTGTTTCTTTATTTGTAATTTTTATTTATATTGATGTAAAAAAGGTAAAAAAAATCAATAAGAAAAAAAATGGAAAAAAAAGAGAGAAAAAAATAAATACAAAGAAATGGTGATAAATACAAAATAACCTCAATAATAACATATCAACAATAGCTTATGTTATCCATGTGGTGTGTCATCCAAGACCATATAATTTGTCATGTATTAATATTACCTTTATACCAATCCAAGGAAAATGTATTTTTCTTATCAAATTTCTAAAGAACCATGATAAGATTTTGGTGTAATGTGATTCCAATAAATATAGAACATGTTATGTTTGGGTAGACCATGAATATATAATATGTTTAATAGAATAATATAAATAATATGCAGGACCCACCTAACAGTTTAAACTATTAAATTGAGATGGTTCTTTGATATGATATTAGAGTTTTGATGGTCAAGCGGTTACGAGTTTGAATCTTACTATTTTTATTTATTTAATAAAATTAAACACAAAGTAACATGGGCATGTACAAGTTTCAAGCTTAAAGGGCTTTCATTCGAGAAAGTGTGTTACAGAATGATATAAATCATAACTTAAGACCTTATTTATCAGTTTAAAATATTAGGTTGAGATGGTTCTTTGACAATGCGAACATTATAATTTTTTATTGATCAAATTCATGTTCTTTCACTTTTAAAATAGAAAGATCAAACTCGTTGATTTACCACCAAAACCTAATAATAAGAATAAGAAAAAGAAAGAACTTAAAGAAAAATGAACTTCACATAATGAGTTCAAGTGAGTTTGAGAATGAGATTAAGAAAGAATTTATTGTGTATGGTTTAGTTGTAAATAAAATTTTAGAAAACTCTCTTATACTTGAAAAGGTTAATATGTTTAACATAACAAGTTAAAAAGTATTTGAAATGGAGGTTTAAGATGAGTTTGTTGTGTCTTTCTTAGTTGTGAAGAAAGTTCAGGAGACTTTACAGTAAAATTATCTAAAGGAGTAAATATGATGTTGGAAGATTTTTAAAATAATTGTTATTCTAAGCTTTCTAATTCCTCACCTTATATGTTTAATCTCTGTTATGTCAAAAATCATGAGCAACATATTGAGCTTACTGAATCTTTATCTTTTATTCATGATAAAAAAGATGAGAATGTTCATGATTCATTAGGTTGTGTCTAATCTTTATCCACTTGAAAATTAAAAAGTGTTTATTCCATTTCACTTCTATATATCTGATGTTCATGATTACAACCCTAACATCTATATATGTCTTTTTTATTTGTCTCCTTACAATAGCATGTCTAAGCCAGCTAAGTCTTTTACATGTAAAATACATGTTTTGTATTTTGGGATTATAGAATAAATTCAAGCAAATAATAAATAATACAAATTTAAACCAAGTGTCATGATGCATTTAATAACAAAAATAATTTCATAATACAAATTAGACTTAAACGACATCCTTTTGAAACTAATAAAAAATCACAAGTGAGTAGTGTTAAATAATTTAAAATGTTACAAATGATTGAGTTAAATATTTATATTATTAACTTAACACTAAACTTTGGTATTAACTCTACTTTTAATATAAAGGACTTTGTTATATATAGATTGCAACATCCTATTTTTTATGATTCTTTTGAAACCTCGATCTCATTACCTTATTATTAGCATAAAAAGAACATATTGATGTTATTTTGGATATACAGATTGTTTATACCAAGAATGATAAAATTTAATAAATTCTTGTTCTTGAGTAAAACAACTTAACTCAAATTTTATTAGGATTGTTAGAGAAATATTGTCATAATCTAATCCTAATCCTCGGAAGTTTTATCAAAACTCTTTTAAATTAATCTAGATGGAGTCAAGTTCTTTCAATCCAAGAAAAATAGATAGGAACACATGATTTATGATATGGATTATGTATGTATGTGGATAAAACTAACAAATGACAGTTTTATCTTATTTGATCAAAGTGCATCAATTTTAAGATAAAATTATTAATTTTTGTTTTTTAATAATTTTTTTTTAAATTTAGATATATAATATATACATGTATTTTTTCTAGTGCTTGAAACCATACAATAAAATTATTAATAATATTTGAGAATATAATTTTTATTTATTTGATGTAAAATATTTTTTTAAAAGCAAAGAAGATGATACGAGAATATTCCAAATTCTTCCACAACATTTAATTTTTGCCCAAAAAAAAACCCATCCCCTCATTGCATAGCTGAGCCCACTAGAATCCATCAATCCTTATCGCCCGCTCTAATAGCAACAAAGTTAAAGATAATTGGAGGATGAGATTTCAATGCACAGCACATTTATTTTTTTATTCCAAACAACATCTTGACTAGCATAAGATTTTTCACAGTCTGGGAATTCAAAATCCATGAAAAAGAGAAAGAAATATAAATAAACAAATAGTAGTGGTCGAAAACACAGAGATAGAGAGAGAAATCTAAAGAAACCTAGCTGGCAAGATATGAAGCAGAAAGCCCCGCGATTGCAAGAACCAAAATATCCTCTTCTCTCAGACAAGACCAAGCATGTGGTAGCAGGAGTTTCCACGTGTTAGACCACGGAGTCCACGTTTTTCCACGTGGCAAACCATGGGAGGCCAGCGGAGATCGCTCGTAGCGCAGCCTCTTATCAACAAATAAAACTGATTTTCCGTTTTCGCTCGCTCTCTCTCTCTCTCTCTCGGCTTTGTTTGCAGAGTTTCAAACGCCATGACCGCCTTTGCTACTGCTGCAGCTCTCTCTTTACCCAACTCTCTATTCCGATCATCTAAGCTCAACTGTAAGAAGGTAACCTTTTGCCTTTATTTACTTGCTAAGTTTATCTGGGTTCTTGCTAAATTTAGTGGAAGGGATAGCTATAATTGCTGATTCCTAACTACCTTTTCTTTTAAGTATATATCTCTGCTGAGGGATTGGAAATGGCTTTTAATTCATTAAAATACTATTATGCTATCCGCTTAACTTGATAGAAAAATGGTTTGATGTTAAGATATTGGACTTTTTGGTATGTTTAACTGCTGAAGTTACCCGGGCTCTAGTCTACTACATTTAGAGGAAAGTTAATTGAGTTAATTGAATTGTCAATGGAGCTGGTGCTTAACCTCACAATACGTGTTTTTCCGATATTTTTGTCCCGCTAAACTAATCTTGGTATATGGCAATCCGAGTGAAACTTTATTTAACTGGTTTAGTTCCAAGTAAGATAGTGACCATAGTCAACTCTGTACGCTGACATTTGTTGACCGATCCTGTTTGTGTTTATTCTGTTTATTGGTTTAGTTCTAAGTTAGATAGTGATCATCGTTTCCTGCTAAGGCTATTTTAAACTTTTATGGCTTAAATGGTGGTCTGTGTGTGAATTCTCAGGGTGTTAGAGGAGGGTTTGGGGTGTTTGCAGTGTTAGGGGAGGAAGGTGGGTTGTTAGATAAGAAGAGTACATGGGGTCCACTCTTCGACGTGGAGGATCCGAGGTCTAAGATGCCACAGTTTAAAGGGAAGTTCTTGGATTTTTATCAAGCACTTGAAGTGGCGAGATATGATATTCAGTACTGTGATTGGCGAGCTCGGCAAGATCTGCTTACTATCATGATCCTTCATGAAAAGGTCTGTTGAAATTCATTGCATAAATTTACACCGAGATTATTGTTTTAACAAGGCAACTTTCAACTCTCATCTTGAGAAATATGGTTGCAGGTTGTTGAAGTTCTAAATCCCTTAGCTCGTGATTACAAGTTAGCCCAAGCTCACAGACAGGTTTGGAAATTATCCTCTATAACTACCTATGGAAAATGCACACCTGTTGAGACACAAATAACCACTCATTGATAACAGGCATTCACTAGATCAGGATCCATTATGTAGATCAAGTGAGACACGTATTCATCAAAGTGCCATCAAGCAAACTCTTCCACTTTTACCATTAAACTGTTGAGATGGTCTAGAGGTTTACCATTTTCATTAACTTGCTAATGCCTGGCCCTTGACTGATAACAGGTTCATATATCTGAAGCAAGGGTTGCTACTGCTTTGGATAAACTAGCTTACATGGAAGAATTGGTTAATGATAGGCTGTTACAAGATAGAAAGCAAGCAGAGCCTGACCAAGAATCCCCTTCTCCCAGCACTTCGACTCAATCTCTGGATACTGTAAAACACAAGTCGCCCCAGAAAAACTTGAACGTATCAGGTCCAGTTCAACCTTACCATCCTCGCCTTAAGAATTTCTGGTATCCTGTTGCTTTCTCCACTGATCTGAAGGATGACACAATGGTAAGCTACTCTTTTCAATTGTGATTCACTCTGTATGTGTGAAATACCATCATGGAAGGAAACTCATCAGCCTTTGTACATAAAAAGCATTTTTATTGCTACAGTTCTGCTCGCATTTTACTTTGGAAGGGGAGGGAAGGAGCTGCCTCTGTGAAGCATTCGTGATTTCAATGGCTTGTGATTGTCTTCTTATTCCTATGCCCATTCTCTGTTTCAGGTTCCAATTGATTGTTTTGAGGAACCATGGGTTCTCTTTCGTGGCAAAGATGGGAAACCAGGATGTGTTCGAAACACCTGTGCACATAGAGCATGTCCTCTCCACCTTGGTTCAGTGAATGAGGGTCGAATCCAATGTCCTTACCACGGTCAGTGAGAAATATAGTAAATTATTTGAATTTCATGTAAATAATGCTTATAAATGATAAAGCATAAGATTAAGCAGTGACAGAAAGAATAGATCACTGATTCTTGAAATTTTGTTGATCAATAAACATCAGGCTGGGAATACTCAACAGATGGAAAATGTGAGAAAATGCCTTCCACACGATTACTTAATGTGAAGATAAAATCATTGCCATGTTTTGAGCAAGAAGGTATGATCTTGGTTTGGCCTGGTAGTGACCCTCCTGCAGCAAGCCTTCCGTCATTACAACCTCCTCCAGGTTTTCAAGTCCATGCTGAGGTATGATTTCTAGATACTTTAAACTTTTGCAAAAGATGGAAGGTTGGCAAATTATGCTTGTGTGATTTATTAATAAACATGTCACCTCATAAACGTAATGCCTTGCATAAGATAGATTGTGATGGAACTTCCAGTGGAACACGGCCTACTTCTGGACAACCTCTTAGATCTCGCACACGCCCCTTTTACTCACACATCAACCTTTGCCAAGGGGTGGACCGTTCCAAGGTTTGTTCTTTTAACTTTTACTGTTGAACTGGAACAAAATATCCCTGAAGATAGTAAAGAGATTTTATCAATTAGAAGAAAAGGTTTGTCTGTTTTTCAATGATTTCCTCATGGTGAATCCGTTATTTATTTCAAATGAGGTGAAAGTCAATGTACAATTGAATGCACTACTGTCTGGATTGCAATTTGCAAGTCGTTAATCTGTGATCAATCTGTCCTATATCTGATTGGTGCTAGGAATCAATTCACTGGTGTTTGTGGTGAAAGCTTTTATGTCAGGGTAAGGAATTGTGACTTGAACTCTCTTTGTTTTGTCTGTGATCCAAATCCTCAGCTTGGTGAAATTTTTGACGCCTGCATCTAGCCTCCAAGGGTATTGGGACCCTTATCCCATAGATATGGAATTTCGACCACCTTGCATGGTGTTATCAACCATTGGGATCTCAAAGCCTGGAAAACTAGAGGGTCAAAGCACCAGGGAGTGTGCAACTCACCTTCACCAACTTCATGTTTGCTTGCCTTCCTCAAGACAAAAGACTCGGCTATTATACAGAATGTCACTGGATTTTGCTGCCGTGCTGAAGCACATTCCTTTCATGCATTACCTATGGAGACATTTTGCTGAACAGGTACAAAATTTCCCTTCTGTTTTGCTTTATATTATGTTTATTTTTACCATATTATTACTAGTTTGTACTAAAAAACCACCAACATGGCATCACTTGAAACGCTGCGCGATCAAATAGTTGGGAGTTTGCCACAATCCCACCAATCTTGATCCTATTAAATCCAAGTGAAACGGTGCCACGGTGGGAATGGTTAATAATAATACTAATACCTTTGCCATAACAATTCTCTCACATTTCCACCCAATATTCAAACTTGTATGAAACAGGTCTTGAACGAGGATCTACGACTAGTCCTCGGCCAGCAAGAGCGGATGATCAACGGTGCCAACGTGTGGAATTGGCCAGTATCCTATGATAAACTAGGAGTAAGATACAGACTCTGGAGAGATGCTCTTGAAAGAGGAGCAAAGCAATTACCGTTCAGGAAATCAACTTAAAGAAAAACAAACTCTAGAGTGGATTTTACTTCTCTGATAATCGACCCCCTCTTCCAACTTAACGATCTCGCATTCGCTTGCAAATGAAGCCAATCACTGTTGAACGGTAGTGTGGTCTAGGTTTTGGTCTCTCAAAAGTAGAGTCGCAAGAAACCCAGCGGAAACTGTTAATTGATCCGAGGCAGAGACGAGATAATGGTGATCTGTACAGCACAAAGCCTTTGTAAAATTAAGAGAAACTGTACACTCCCATTATTAATTTTGTGTACAGTAAAATCTTCTTCTCTTTCTTCTTTTCCTCGCTTTCCTAGTTTCCTTTTGATTCCTCTTCCAGCCAATGAAGACATCATCAAGATTTTTTTTCCCAATTTTTGAAAAACACTTTAAGTGTTGGATTAGATGTAAATTTCTGTATCATAATGTATTATCATGTCCCATGGAAGTTGTTTTAACACTTCATTTCTTTTTCTCAGAAAGCAAACAGCTTCCTTGAATTCCCGTGAGCGAATTACTTCTTTGTTGCTACACAAAACAAAATCAGACCAACCATTGAAAATAAAAAACTTTCAGTAGTCGAAACAAAGAAAAACAATAATTTATTGTTTATTATTACATATCAAGAAGCAAAGCCCAATTCCACCCAAGGTCCCAAACCCACGATTTAATTACAGAGAAGACCCACAGAAAGGACAAAACTTAAACTCAGGCTCAACGCCCCGGTCACAAAAATGACACCGGAGGCTTTCTGTAACCACCGGTCGCGGCAGGGAGTAATCTGACTTAGGAGGTGGATGAGAAAAAGATTGGGGGAATATAAGGTTGCAGTTGTTACAGTGCATAGCAGGTTCGTTACCGGGCCATTTCCAGACAGGAATAAAGAACAGCTTCAGAACTTTCTCGTACTCCACTAGATCAGCTTTAGAGGCGCACAGTATGCATCTGCCAGCACCTGATTTCAGGACTTGACGCACCTGTTGCTCTACTCCTCCTACAAAGAAGAAGAACATCTTCTAATTTATGCTCTGTCTTTGCTTTCGTGTCTGTGTTTTTCTTTTCTGTTTGGGTTCCGGGTATTGCTGAAGAAATAGCGGTTGAGGGCGGCTTCACTTGCTAGTCCCAGAGGCTTCTGGGGTTCTCTTTCCTTTTTTTTCTACTGACTGCTATATTGCCTGCTAGGCCACGTGTAAATGCTTCAATGCACCCATTGAATGGATAGTTCAATGAGATGCATTAATTACTTTCTAAAGTAATTTTGTTTTTTGAGAAATTCGAAATAACTAATTTGATGCGGAGAGATTCGATAAAACAATTTCCTTTCTTTGGACTCTCAAGTTTCTATTGCTATCTTAATACTAGAATAAATTAGTTTTACATTACATGAAATTTTAGTGAAATTTTTTTTTAATTGGTTCTTTTTAAAATAAAAAAGATAATTGTTAATTTTGTTTTTAGAGGTGTAAATGTACAAGAATGACAAATTTCAACTAGTATTGTCCCATGTAATTAAATTGCTTTTTTATACAGTGAGAAAACTACATGCAGATTTTATCAGGGTTGTATGTGAAAATAAGTGATGAATTTATTTAATTTTTATCTGATATGATATTTTTTTTATATTAAATTTTTTATTAATATGTGTATAATATTCTTATATGTGAATTTCCTTTCTTTGGACTCTCAAGTTTCTATTGCTATCTTAATAGTAGAATAAATTAGTTTTACATTGCTTGAAATTTTAGTGATTTTTTTTTTCGATTGGTTCCTTTTAAAATAAAAAAGATAATTGTTGATTTTGTTTTTAGAGGTATAAATGTAACAAATTTCAACAAGTATTGTTCCATGTAATTAAATTGCTTTTTTATATGGTGAGAAAACTACATGCAGGTAAGATTTTATCAGGGTTATATGTGAAAATAAGTGATGGATTCATCTAATTTTTATCTAATATGATATTTTTTTAATTAAGATTTTTATTAATATGTGTATAATATTCTTATATGTGTATTTGAATTTGAATTTTATTATGTGTTCTTTTTATTTAAGAATTTTATCCTTGATAACGTAATAATTAAAAAAGGGAATTGTTTAGATGTTATTTATGAGTTATGGTGAAAATCGATTGGGTTGGTTTTATGGAAAAGAAAATATGGAATTTTGTTAGGTTTGACTGGTTTATTTAATGAAATTTTGGTGAAAATGAAAGAGGATGTGTTGGGGAAGATGATGGAGAGGACGCTAGATTTCTTGATAGGTAATACATGCTTGAATGCGGCTGGAAATTGTTGTAAATACCATGATTTATGGTATCTTTGTAATTAAATAAAAAATACCACCAACTCGTTCCCAGAAAAACAGCTCAACAGCTGTCATCAAAGTGCAAGATGATGGAAAATGAAAAATTAACCAAACCTTGAAATGCTCAATGTAATTTCCCCTTTTACATATTATTTTTGCTACTAAAAAAACAAATTAAGTTCCTATTAATTTGCAAAGATTTATTTTTAATGCACCATAAGCTTCATGGCACACGAGGAAGGTAAAAAAATGAATTTTATGGCCTAGAGTATTGAATCGTTGGTCCATGCGTGAACAGCATAACTACGAGCCAGCACCTCGTCCTCGGGTAATATTTATTTATTTATTTTTAGATTAATATAGATATTCGAGTTAATTTGCACATATCATTATTAATCTCACGCGTCCTGAAATTAACAATTATATAAACCTCCAATAATCATTATATAAACAATTAAGAATTCAAACTTAAAATCACAAAAAAAAAAAAATTTTTATCACTTGCCAACCACCTAAATAATTCGGACCTAGATAATTCGGATAATATTCATTTATTACAGTAAGAGAAGACGACCACTACACTACTAGGCTGGATTCTCGAAAATGGAATGTATTCAGGAGCGTGGTTGTTGATGGAAAAGAAAATCATGGAATTTTATTAATGACAATGAATTTACAATGTAGCAGAACCAACAAAAAAGAAAGAAAATTGCAGTTTGCATCTAACAGCTATCTATCAAAGTACTGAAAATCATAGTTTTTAAATCCAGCCCGGTTCAAAGCCCGGGTTCTGGATTTTAACTAGGTTATTAAATTTTGACCGGGTTAGATGGGTCGGCCGAGTTAACTTTTATTTTTAAAAAAAATTAAAACATCATTTTAATTAAAAATCAACTTCTATTTTTTTTAAAAATTAAAACATCATTTTAATTAAAAAAACAAAAATCAACGGGTTGCAACCGGATTTTGCTGGGTTGTCCGGGTTTCTGGGTCAACCCGCGAGGTCGGACGGGTCACGCCGGGTCATAGCTTATCCTATTTTTTTCATCAACCTGGTCCGGTTCCAATCCCGGGTCGACCTGCCGGGCAGGCCGGGTTTCAAAACACTGCTGAAAATGCAAGAGAAGGGCAAAACAACCCGAAGATCTAGCCAAAGAAACACAGCAGAACCAGCAGCAGCATCAGTTGCGGCAACAGGACTGCAACGCCAATATCAAAAGTAGCAATGCAGTAGAAACATAACTGAAACTGGGATCCACCTCAAGTATGGCAGGCACAATGGTATGCAGAATCGCAGTGAAAGGAGGAAAACATTTACTCCTCTGGCCGGGCCCTTGCACCAGAAATGGGACTTCGTGACTCGGTAGAAGTGCCAGCAGTACATGTTGAGAACAAACCCCCGAGGTTTGCAGCAACACAAGCAAAAATGCTGCTAGTAACCCTGCAGTAACAAAACTGGCAGCATTTCAGCAGATATATATATATATATATATATATATATACAGCACTGTTGCAATGTTCTCCTCGTTCAAGGCAACCGCAGCCAATATCCATCCACGAGCAGAATCCAGCTAGGCAGCAAGCACTTCAAAGGAGGATGGGTGCATCGTAGTAGCAACATAACCAACGAAGTGAAGAAAAGAATATGAGGCTAGGGCAAGGGACCATCAAAACAACAACAGAGCAATACAGCAGCAGCTGTAGGCTACCCGTTCTTGTTTTGCTGGAGCTAAGGTATTGGACTGTCCAGCCAATCAGCAGACAAGTGCGTTGTTGCTTTATTCTGATATTCAACAAGCCATTGATTTGAAGATTAAAAGTACCTTCAAGAGCTACACACTGACAGCTGAAAGTTGGCCAGCCAAAGCCATCACCGTATCAAACATGTCCGTAAGTGATTGTTATATTCAACTTCAATAGCGATCCATCTTCTGTGTAACATCGTGGCTCTTTATCACTGGAGATTTTCTGCATGCATTATCAATTTTGTTTAGTTGAAAGAATGTCCTTGGCTGATTGCTGCATATGATCTATTATTTCTAATATTATGAAACCCCACAACATGGATCACAAAGGGCTTGTGACAAAGAAGAACTTGCTTCCCTTATTTCTGGTCTACTTACCCAGTTAAATAGCCCCGTTGTTATAAGCTATATGGGATCCATATGTATCATAAGCAATTCCAACTATAATACTAATCAATTATTGGGAGTCCCATCACCTAAAGGAATTTGCTCGATAGTCTCACATCCGATGGAAACGACATTTGAATTGTTTGTACCATGGCGATCCATTGAACTTATCAAACTTCAAGAAGCCTATAACCAGGAAATTTGCTGGGCTGGGGTTAGTACCATCCATTACTATTTCATCGAGAAGTCTATACCCTAAAAAATTTGATTAATACTCAGATTTCTGCAGCAGAAATATCTGAATCCTACCATAAAATCTTCATCAAAAACATGAATCCCAGTTGTGTCAGCAGGTGCTATTCTGACAGAAGACACGGCAATAAAGATCCCTAAGGTTATAGACTTCTAACTGTTCCTTGATTGCCATTTCATTACTCAATCCAATATTGCAATTGCTTAATAAAACACTTCTCAAAACTCCGAGAGTTCCTAAGATATGCCCCCTTGGACCAGATAATGGTCTTAATACTTCCTAGGCCATCTAGATTCCTGAAATGTTCAATCCTTAATCAACGAGACTATCATCCTCTGAGAAACTGATAATAGACCTCACTTGTCTCCATTATATGCTCTGCTCCTCCAGCATAGAGGACAAACATTCTACACAAATTAGAAAACAAGGGGAGATGGCTGGGTCTCCTTCATGGAGTCCCATGGAGGGGGTCAAGTAGCCCCCACTGAATAAGCTCAAAATGTAACTGATATAACCCATTCAAGCAAATACAAATTGAAATACCCATAACATTCAAGTTAACAAAATTTTCACGAATACTAAATGCACAAAGACATGATGCAAGAAATTAAGCAGCAGGACCAAACCCCAAAATCAAGATTTTCAAGAGATATAAAGAACAAAAGTACTAAAATCTTCACAAGCTTGAAACTTTGAACGTAAAGAATGCAAGAATTCCACGAGATTCTTTTCCTTGCCTGAATGGTGATTGGTCCTTTCAATAGCGTTTTTGAATCATCTCCGGGAACATATTCCCCATTACAATTTCATTTTCTCCAGCAAAGACATCATTTGCATCAGGGACGAGGCATGTCTCATGGACTTGTTACAAGAAGAATCCACAACAGGACACTCTGCAATCAACAAATCTTTAGTTGGCTTCATAATAATTGGAGTAATTATACCAGAATCAATCTCCACCATCTAGTTTAATTAGGAATTGAAAAGGAAATTGATAACTACTACATGGCAGCAAGTAACAAATAAACCCCCGCCTACCTCATTTCCTTGTATTCAATTTGACAAATGGCCAGGTGATTCAATGGGCAAAGCGATTTCTCTAAAGCCACAAGAGTTCCAGCAATCTCCATCATAGACATGCAAACCAAAAGCAAGTAGCTTCCAACCAACAGTCACCAAAAACTTTTTAACTCTGCTATATCAAACACTTCCCAAAAAGGCTGACCCGCAACGATTAAGTGGCTGGGACAGCCTTGATTGTCCTGATTAGCATTGATTCCTTGGTAGCCGCCTCGGTCGTTTTGCGTATATTATATAATGTATCCTCTGGCTTCCCCTGCCGTTACAACAATAGAATTGAATCCTTGTATCAGATACTGAAGACACAGCACAGAGAATAAGTACAACCAATTTTGGGGTTTTCTTTGTTTTTGAGATTAAAAAAAAAAAAAAAGTCAGCAATTCTAGGCTCTTCTTTTTAAAAATCGCACATGCAGCAGAAAACCCCAAAATCTATATATATATAGAGAGAGAGAGAGATTTTTACCTTGATCTAAATCATGCAACTCCAAGAAATATCCATTCCAATCCATAACCTTCGATCATCAAGGCATGGCAAACCGGCACAAAGGGCACAAGTGGCTAGTCTCCAGCCACCTAACAATACAATCTCCATGAAAAATATGCCCACAAGGCAAACACACAACCTCGCTACCCATCAAGAATTCCTCCAAGCATACCATGCATTCTTTCATTGAACACAAACCCTCAAGACTCATTCTTTTTAACCCATCAATACATGATTTACTTGCAGGCTTGAATCTTGAAGCTTCTTGCATTAAAGATTCGCTTAAAGCACGATCAATCTCTTCACGTTCATCATAAGGAGTAGTAACATGGATGGCCAAAACCATAGTTAGTACCTCGCTACTACTAGCATTGCAGGGATTAGTAACCATATCTAAAGCAAAAGAGGAGATATCAGGGGCAGCACTCTCAATGAAGTCTGATGAACAACCCATGCTAGAAAGTATTTCTTCAACGATACTCTCACGATTTACATGTGATGAAAAGAGCTGGCGTGGAAATAGGTGGGATTCGATGGTTGTGTTTAAAGGTATTTGTATGGATTCGGGGTAACATAGCTCAAGAACATGGCTGAATTGTAAGTGGATGATGATTGCATCGGTGGTTGGGGTTGTGGAATTGTTGCTGTCAACGTTGGTACTGAAATCCTGGCGCATATGATATTGATAAATGGTTGACGGTGCCATTAGAGAGAGAACGTTTTTTTGTTTGAAAGCTTTTAATTCACTCGGCTCTTGCTATGATATGGGTTGCTTAGGATATAAGAGAGTGATTTGCCTTTGAGGTGGAGTGGTGTGATTTTATAGCGAGATTACTGAGTCGGTTCTGTTGCTTATCTGATTTGAGAATGAGCTAACATTTGTGTAGTTCTGATTTCCGAGATGTAATTCTCAGCTTAGTTGTTTTTTTAATTTAATTTATAATTACATGTAATTTCCGATAGTCTTTTCTAAGTTATTAGAATTGGAATTAGATTAGAATTATATTTGGAATTAGAATTAGATTAGAAAAATAAAACTAATTAGCCTAGGTGTTTCGCTCTTTCAATTATTCTGGACTCCCCTTTGCTTCTTCTTTTCTTTTCTTTTTCTTTTTTTCTTTTCATCCTTTTGAGTTTTTTTTATTGCCATATTTTTTTGGTTTTTAATTAGATCCTTTCATAGGTGGTTGGCTGGCTTGAGATTTGAAGTGGAAGTGGACTGTTACACGGTGGCCGGTTCAAGTCTTTTTTTAATTAAAAAAAAAAGAGCTAAGATGATGCAATCACTTTTAAAAAAAGAATTGAGACCCAGTGATTTACTGTTTAACGGGTTAAACTAATTTAAATTATAAAAATAAATAATATAAGAATAACAATAAAAATAACAATATTAAAATATATTAAAATTATATTTTTAAAATGTTTTTTATTTTAAAATTTATTAAAATAATTTTTTATTTTTTTAAATTTATTTTTTATGTCAGTATATCAAAACAATTTAAAAATAAATGACATATTTAAAATTTAATAAAAAACAAGTTTAATGGTGACTCAAACAGACATTCAAGCTTACAAAATCATCTTTAATTTAAAAATCTAGACTCGTGGTTATGTATCTATTTAAATTTTTTAATTTTTAAAATTTATTTTTAATATTAATGAGATATCAGAATAATTAAAAAAATTAAAATTTAATAAAAAAAACACAAAACCGAACACACGTGCACATGTGAGGGTTTACAGCTTCATCTTTAATTTAAAAGTGTAGGGTATGTATCCATTCCATGTATTTGTCCTTTAACAATTTATATGTGCAGAAATTGGTAACATGCCATGAATCTTAAAAAATGTTTGATGATATTTTTTTTTTTTTTGCGCTACAATATCGGTGCCCTATAATTTTAGCTTTGATAGTCATTGAGTGATGAAAGTATAGTAAAATTTGGTTTTTAAAATATTGTTTTATTTGAAAATATATTAAAATATTTTTTTTAAATATATTTTTTAAATTAGTATAAAAAATTTTAAAAATAAAAGAAATTAATTTAAAATAAAAATTAATTTTTTTAAAAAAAGTTCAATTTAAATGACAAACCGCACCAAACAAGGAGAGTCATTTTAATAATAATAAAAAAGACAAAAGGAGAGAGAGAGAGAGTCTTTGTTTCAAACCTACGTGCCTCCTTGGCCTGGTAGATTTGGTGCACCTTTTTCCACGAGCTGTTTTTACCTGTTATTTTAATTGGTCTGTTAACAAAATCATTTCCGGGGGAAGTAATTTAAAACTTAATCTTTGCGGTTTTTAAATAATCAATTAGTTGGTCTCTAATCTCTATGATTTAAAAAATAACAAATGTGCCCGTTCATTTTTACTCACAACAGTCAAAATACCACGTCATTGGTTTTATTATATCTCTTATCGTAAAATATTATTTATTTATATAGTATTTTTTGGTATTTTTTATTAATACTTTATAAAAAATATATTTTTTTAATATTAAATATATTTTTTATTGAGTTATTTTATTCTACACGGATCATGAATTAACACAGTTTTTCTAATTTTTTAATTTAATTTTTTAATATTAAATTTTTTAAAAATTAAATTTTATAGTTTTTTTTATTTTTATTAGATTATTTTAGTCTTGTGATACGTTAATTTAATTTAATTTAGATTATTATTTGTGTTTTTTTAATTTTATTATTTAATATTAAATTAGTTAAAAATTAAATTTTATAATTTAACTTATTTTTATTAGATTATGCTTATGACATCTGTCGCAACCAAGTGTAATTGTACGGAGGAGAGGCAATAAAACTGTAAAAAATAAATCAAGGACCTTGTTTCACGAAATAAGCAAAGTGGGATTCAAGGTCACCGGAGCAAAACAAATTGCTGCTCATATTTACGCAAGGTAAGGATAAAGTTATCACTCGAATTCTTCTTTGGCCATACAGAGTGGTGTAAAGAAGGGCACACTGCAAATAAAGTACATATTTCAATTAAGAAGATAGAAACCAAAACAGAAACCAAGAACTAAAACAAAAGATGCAGGAAGCCACACATAGCAGAGGGCAATGAGGTTGGAGAATTCTGGCACAGAAGAAACAATATCAGCATGTACCTGAAAGGCACATTCTGAGCCGTCCCGCAACTTGTCATCATGCTTTAGTGTTGCCATTATGGTTTTGTCACAGCCAATCTGCAAAACGAAAGGAACTGGTCAGTATTTAAAATAATTTCATAGGAACAGAGTGAAAGGATTTCTTTCTTTCGTCTTCAAAATTACACCCAGTAGAAGGCATTTCAAATGTGTTGTCAGGCGGTGCAGAAGCTAGAGAAAAAATGGATAAAAAAAATGAATACGATGCTCAAACTATCCAACACTTGATCATCGAGCCCAAAAATAATTATGGTACAATCCAACTCAATATGATGCTTGGTATGGGGATGAAGATCACATCAACCAGCAAGTTTAAGATGAAGTTCTTCAAGAAAATACAGACCCCAGGCAAATCAATATCAGGTAATAGTAATAAACCTGGAAGGAAAGAAACAAAGGTTATTATATACATTAAAAAATAGGAGTCTTAGGCAATAATCAAGGAGCTCCCGGGTGTCAATGGGTGATTGGCTGAAAAGCAGGGAAAACAACAGGACACAGTCAACCATGAAAAAACACCTTTGGTCCCTATAACTTCAGCTTTAATCATTTCTCGGTTCTTATGATTTTAATTTTTCACCCAACAATTAAATAGCTGAAACCTAACGAAATTCCCATCTTTTTATCCAAAAAATAACAGTATATCATAATGCAATATTGTTTTCAGTCACAGCATCACCAAACACTCCACTAAACCTAAGGAAAACTGACCACGGTTTGCTAAATGTGGAGGCGTTCCAAACTTTGTAGGTGCTGCATGAAACCAGGAAAGTGTGGGAGCCAGCAAAAGGGTTAGATATTCAGAGTTAAATGATTTAGCAAGAAGATGAAATGCATGTACATTAAATCCATGACATGCAAACGAAAAGAGAGTTCCACAGATATCAAAGGGGGAACATGGAAGGCATCAAAATAGAACTTTTTCACAAAATTTACTACTTTGAAACATTAATAATTCTGAATTCCCTCCCATTTAAACTCTGGAGTTCTCAATTCTAGCAACTACATAAATTAGATGGAATAGGATGAAACATGGTCCATGATATAACAATATAGATAAAATATAGTTCAGTTGTAAAATAAGCAAACAACAGATGTCAAAGAAATTGCTCACCTGCTGAGGTTGCAGTGAGCGTGTATGTGCTCCAAAGGGAGGACCTGGGGGTGGCGGTACACCTTGAGATCCCGCTAAAAATTGGGGCAGCCCACCTGGACCTCCAGCAGAAAATGGCTGCCGTGATTGCATAGAAGAAACTGGTGGAGCTTGAGGGGGAGGGGGAGCTGAAACAATCGGTGGAGATCCCATACGTGGTGGTGGGGTACTGCTAACTGGAGGAAATCTAGGCCCACGAAGCATAGAACCAGAAGCCAACGACATCCCATTACTCACTGCTTCATTAGGTAGCGCGCTCAATGCATTAACTGGACCAGAACTCAACGGAGAAGACGAAGCAAAAGGACTCGGGCGAACCCCTGGCGGTGGCGGAACAGTAGAACCACTAAGGGAACCAGGAGAAGGGAAACCACCAGAAGGAGGCACTGCGGGACCACGCATTTAAGAGGGCATTGGCCCCGGAGGCGAGGGTCAGGACGCTAAAGGAGGTGGGAGCTGGCTAGCAGGAGGGCCAGTGGGTCGTCATGCGCTACATTGGGCTGTAACAAGGATGGTTGGGATCCTGAGGGCGGCTTTCCAGTTGACCAAATAGTGGTCCCAGGCAGGGAAGCCATTGAGAAACCTGGGGAAGGCCTAGAACCAGAATTGGGCATGGCAAGAGGTTGGTTTAAATTCAAATCTTACCTGCATTTTGACTTTCAAAAAGAAAATCAAGGTACTTTTAATGATCTAATTCACTAACAGTGGTGTCTTCGAATCTCAAAATGTCACAAAGTTCATTTATAAACAAATATTTACAAGTGAAGGACTTCGTAAATATCAGCATTTTACTTTTGTTTATGCGGTCGGATTATTCAGATCATGACGGATGTTATGTTTGACTCTCTCACCCATTACATAACCAGCCAGTAATACACACGAAGTTGGATAAAAAGAAAATCGAAAGATGCGGGGGGAAGAGCAAGGATCCATCCATGGATGTCATGAGCAGGTGTCCATTGTTATAAAAGAGGAAGAAGAAGAAGCAGGTGACCCCAGCCTTGCTGGAACCTCTACAAAGCCAGCCAAAGCAGATTAACCAAAAATAGGAGTTTAACTCTGATGACTATAGTTCTTGAAAAAATTATCCAAACTCGGCCATGTTAGAGAGGTTATTCACGTAGGTGGTCACTGAAGCACTTGGCAGATAGACTGGAAAGAAAGAAGGATGTCGAAGCAGGTATAAATTCCATTTTCCAGGCCTAAATGGCTCAAGTTCACGGAAGGACGAGTAACAGCCATTTGCCAGTGGCAGCAAGCAATATAGCCAATAGCATTCATGTATTCTTGTTCAATAACTATACACCCGTACAGCAATCTTATCTTTTGGAGTGAGCAACAAGATTTAAGGTAATCAGTCCACTCCAGACAAGCACGCAACAGGGCTTTGCATGCTCTCAGAGCTGAACGCGTGACATCTTTGCGAGGCTTCATAGTTACACACAACTATCTAAACAGTGAGGACTTTCAAAAGCAAGTACTCACAAAATTAACTAATTATACAGGTTTCCAAACCGTAAGCACCTCTTCAAACATTTCTACCATCAATTCCTTGTCGGCATGCCTGAAAAACTTACTGATTTCATCTCTAACATCATAAATTTTTCCAAAGTCAAACAAGTAAGCCAAGCATCCTTTCTTCAGCTTGTTCAACTGGTAAAGCCAAGCCTCTTGCATCCTCTCAAGAACATTCATGGTATTGATGTCTTCCAAGAGGCTTTCCTCGCAAGCATCCTTGAGGGCTGCAATGTCATATTTGTTCGCCGCCCCCAGCAGTGATACACGGTGCTTCCAAAAATCCTCTTGCTTGATGGTTCCATACAAGTAACTCAAGAGAGTCATGCAAGATTCCAGTGTCATATCTTCTATGTTGATTGTGGAGGACTCCTTTTCCCTGAGGCCATGGTCGAACATGCTCTTGAAAACAGGCGAACTTGCAGAAAGAATTGCCTTGTGTGCACTCAGAGTGCCATCAGCAGTATGAATGGTAACGTCAGCATGGATGGCCTCATCCAGCATGCGGGAGAGACAGCGAAGTGTGCCTTGAGTTGAAACAGATGGCATCATTCCATCACCTGGCCATATGGAACTCGCTTCCCCACCCTGATTTGTTGACAGGAAAAAAATTGGATTTTTAAACCTTGAGTACAAGAAAAATGACAGCAGTTCAACAATAACCAGACAAATACAAAATATTCACATGCAAGATCACATTCCCATCTTATGTGCTGTAAAATGTATTTTCGTCTAAAGATTCATCTCAGATTGTGCCAGTTGAAGAGGAAATGAATCATGACTATTGTCCACCAAAGTTCGGCTTTGGGCTCAAAATGAAAAATCAAGCCATCCAACATTATTAGTTATAAACTAAAAGCACCATTCAGCAATTAACACCATGGCTTCTCCAAAAAAAAACATAGTCTAAAGGTGCTCACATTCAGAGGGCAGATTTTGAGGTCTAGAAACTCAACATCAATGATGAGGCGACCATGAAACGAAGAATCAACAGGCCAGACAAAGTCCTCACTTGTCCTGAGCGATCTCTCTTGAACTGCAGCATGAAACAATTCAGTGTCACAGGAATCCTTTTATAATAAACATTACACTCATTTCAACAACTAGGTGCTTTCCAAGAAAAATAAATATTTACTAATCTGTCAGAATTTACTTTCACAATATTGCTCAGAAAAGGAGCGACAAACTCATTTATTAAAGGACAGTTTTCTTCAGATTCAGAAAGCATCAAAAATCTGCCTGACATAATCTCTAACAAACCCACATTCCATGTTGTTAAAGGAATAGGAATCCAAACCACACAAATTGTTATGTTAACAAGCACGTTACAGTGATGAGCTCACAGTCTTCGCTTTCTAATTCTGATTTCAATTTTGATAGTGTTCAGTTAGACCTCCCTTTATGAGATGGTTAGGACTCGGACAGATAAGTTTATCATTACCCGCGTCACTAGATCAGTGAGGAGATTCCTACTTCCTCAGTATATAGCGATTGGAACATACAAGCAAGACTTCTGGTAACGAGTTCATGGTGCTAAAACTCATAATAATTAGAGTTCATGGTGCTACCTTGAATATACTTCGCAGAAAAGAAAGCCCCGGCAAAAGGCCTCCTTTGCTAAGGAATCAAAGCCATTTGGAAAAAAAAAATGCAAACAGTTCCGTATTCTGGATCCCGATTATAAATATCTCTGGTGCCTTCCAGATAACCCAAGAGATGCCCGTGTTTTTCCTTGATAACATCTTTAAGCTTGCACGGTTACACAGACTCCATTGAAAATCCCGCATACAAACATGTAATAAGATAAAGAAAAGAAAAGGATAGACAAAGAGAGCGACGGAAGCATGCCTGTGGAGATATAAGGCCTGCGATTATTAGCACCAGCATTTGAGACACGAAGAACAAATTTAGCGATAGGAGGCTGTTCTTTGGAAGCTCGAGACGGCTCTGGAAATAAACGAATGTACAAGTACCGATTCTTCTCTATAGACAAGTGCCTAACAAAACAAAACAAAATAAATCAACTAAAACCATAAAATCTGTGTTTGTAGATACTATAAATTACTAAACTTACCAGTTCCAGATTCCGACCTTGAAAGGATCGGATTTTTTGTAGGAGAAAGAGCCAAAGTTCTCGATCCTCCACTGGGCTAGTCGGGAGATGGTATCTACCTTTGAATCTGCCATGTCACTCTTTATCGTTCTTCCGTTGTCTGTGGAGAGGTTGAAGGAAGGGGAAATTCTGATTTGAAAGCGAGACATTAGACTGGACGAGTAGCAGACTTGTGGTTTAATTAAAAGCCCTTTTAAAAACATTTTAGAAACACTTGTACCGTTCAGGGGCGTCTGTCCATGTGTATGAAGTGGTTTTTGTTTATGAAATTACTAAAAAGCTCAACCTTTGTATGTCAATTTTTATAAATTACTGTTCGGTCAATGATAAAAGAAAAAAAAGGATGAAATTGTTCCTATATTTATTAATAACCATTTAAAAAAAAATATGAAAATTTTCAAATCTTGAAAAGGCAGACCACGTTGTCGTTTCTCTGCCCTTGTTGAATCCAGTTTCAAGAGAGATAAAGAAATTTAGAGAGGGTCTGCTTGAGAGGTAAAATGAAAAGAGAAAATAGAGATGATTTAACTTTTTATTACTCTTTTAATTTTTTCCATCTTCTTCCTCGTCTTCTCCGTCGCCACATCATCGTGGTTGTCACCGCTCCTTACCCCCACGAACAACCCACCAAAAACCACCACTCCCAGCCTCATATAGGAACGACAACAACAGGGCTTGCGGGATTAGTTGTGGTGTGCGCAAACTGACCCGAACACCCACGTTAATCTAAAAAATATAAGAACGACAACAAAAATTTAATTTTAAAACGTTATATATTTTAAAATCCAATATAATTACAAATAAGGTGTTTTTTAAAGTTTAGACAATAAATAATTATATATTTATATTAATATTTTATTTTTCATGAATGATTAATGATGAAAAATCTCCCAACTCCATAATAATTTTTTCCATAGGGTTTAGGAATTATTAAATGATAAAATCAATAACTTTTAAAATAATAATTGTTATAAATGAGAAAATAAGTTATAAGTTTCAAGATCAATAATATAATGAATGCTATTGGATTTAAAAATATTGTTGTTTATAAAATATATAGAAGGTATTTATAGTATTTGAAAATATAATAGGTTATTGAAAGATTTATTTTTATATACTTATGGACACAAGAATATAAAAATTTCATATATTAACATTTTATATTAGAAATCATGAAAATAAACAGATAAAATTTTATAACACAACATATAATCTATAATGATTTCTTGAGCCTTGATTCTTTATATTAGACATGTTATCATACTTATGATTAATGAGTATGGAAGCAAGTCAAACCCATGCTCGAAATTGATAGGTCAAGAAAATCGATTTATTTTAACTTAAAAGGTAAATGAATCTAATGATTTTGACATAATAGCTCTTTAAACTTGTATTTACCTATACTTGGTATATGGTATGACCTAAAAATATTAGATATGACAATTTATCAAATTTGTATTTATTCAGATTCAATACATAGCTAAATCTAAAAATATTGGATCTAGTAATTCATCATAATCATGTCCATTTACACTTAAGGATGTTTGGTGTAATAATTTACCAAAATGTGTTCGCTTAAGCCCAGTATCTAATTGAATCTTAGGATACCAGTCTAGTTAACTTTTTAAAATAATTATGAAAAATTATTTAAGAAAAAAATACATTTTTTATTAAAATTATATCTTATAATTCATGAATTTTTTATTTTTTAACAATATTTTTTTTATTATCAACACCATTAATTTAATAGAAAACAACTTTTTTATAGGAAAAAACTAGAAAAAAAAACTAGGATGATTTGAAAAGGAAATAGCATATTTTTAAGAAAAAAACAGTTATTTTTTTTTTGACAAAACACTTTTTCATGAGAAGTATTATTTTGTGAGCAAAAACTTATCATGTTAATGAACAATGAAAGTAAACTTAAATTAAAAATTAAAAATATTATAAATTCATCATCTATATGCAGCTATATAAAAAAACAAGAATAAAAAAATTGAAAAATTACATAAAAATCCACAATTAAAATATCAAAGAGAAAAATATTTTATTTTCATTCAATATTAAATAATAAAATATTTTAGAAATTCTGCATAACAGGCTAGTATATAACCATCCACAAATCATTTGATATTATCACTATAAAAAAGTCTCAATATTCTTAAAAATAATAGCATAATTCTTTTTAATCATAAGTACTTTTTTAATCATAATTTAATTTAATTTTAGAAAATCAAGCATTAGTATAATATTAAAATGTTTTTTTAACATCCCAAGACCCCCACAGACACCGATCAAAATAAATCACCAGAGCCATTTCGCAATCAACGGAACGTGGAGAGGTAAAAGTGTACAAAAGGGTTGATTAAAAAAAGTTAAAGAGGAAAAGAGGGAGCACACGGTCGCATTTCATTGTTTCATGAGTGGGTGTGCACTGTTCCCCCCTTCTCTTTTAGAGTTATTCTTCTGCTAAGCATGTCAACATACTGTCCTATGTTTTTTTTTTTAATCTAACTGTCGACAGGCCGTACCAACCTTGATTCTTTGCCAGTTTCGTGGAAGGGCAAAAGGGGCATATTCATTTTCTATATAAATGCAATGCATTCCAATTTGATTTTTTTAATTAATATAAATGTTCATGCTAATTTATATTTAATTAATTTTATATATAGATACGAACTGATAATCTATGATGAGTCAATTTAAAATCTAATTAATTTAACTACATTCCTAATAATTATTCCTATTTGATCATGATCTGCTTTTCTCTGCTCGCTCGCCCACCCTCTTCCATGGTTGTCTGGTTCGATTTTGCCGAATCATCAGAATTAAATTTGTTCTGGCCACCGCTATATTCCTTTTCTTTACAGGTTTATTTAAGGAAACATGCATTATTTCCGGATCATTTATAAACCATCCTGACCATCATCACAGGATTCTTTTCTTTCGTTTTGTTTTAAACGATGAAGTTTAAAAGGAATGATTTCACATTGCAATTATTAATCTTTAAAATACTTTCTCAAAAATAATTTTAGATGTTATTTGGAATTGCATTTTAAGTAATTTTTTTTTAAAATTATTTCTTAAATAGTTTGCTGTTAAAAAAATTATTTTAATATATTTTTAAATAAGAATTATTTTTAAAAAATAATTAAGACACTTTCTAATTACCATACCAACTTCATTGAAAAAACATAAAAAAAGTATGATGTGAAGCAATTTGAAAATATATTTTCATTTGCGTCACCAAACATTCACTAATTAGTTGTTTATTTGTATTCACTTTTTCAGGACGGTATCCACACCCCCCCGAGATCTTAGTCCTTAAGAAACATATGGGTATAATGATACCATGTACAATCCAAAAAGATTGGCGGAATGATTAACGTATCTATACACTTTGATCTCGTATCTATGCACTCTATTTTTTTTAAAAGAAACTGAATCTTAAAGCCACTATATACGAAAATTTATTTCCTTGTACAGGTGCAAGGGTGCAGTACTATAATATTTGGAAACACCATTAAAATTATATTTTTAAAAATAAAATTTTAAAAAGTAATATTTTTATGTTTTTTATCATTTTAATATACTAATATAAAAAATAATTTTATAAAAATAAAAAATATTATTATAATAATATATTCTCAAATAAAAAATATTATAAAAAATAACTATTACCACACTCTTAAATATTCTATTAATAAATATGAAAGTCAATCCATATGTACATTTAACTCTAAAAAAATAAAAATAAAAATGATAGCATGTACCATAGAACTAGGGAGAGGCAATTCAAACATGTATGACACACACATGTTTTTTAGCTGGTCTCGGTATGCATTTTCTAACCAATTTTCATATATCAAGATTAAGTTCACTTAACGAAATCTCAGGAAATTGTCTATATTCAAACTAGTGTATCCACGATAATAAAAATAAAAAATAAAAAATAAATCAGTCAGTCTTTTCTTAAACTAGAATTCGAGATGATAATAGAAAAAAGAAGGGTCAGCGTGACAAGGTTTGTAATTACTTAAAGATGCAGCAGTCACTATGCCTTCAAGTTGTAGATTGTTCAATATTATTATTTATTGTATCACGATATTATACCTTATCATCCAGTAACACATGATCAATTATTTATTATAAAACCAATTTCAAAGTGACTAGAAATCAACCAGGTGTTAACTTGCACCATGTCACGGGGCTAAATTATACTTTTATTACAATAAAAAATTACCAGCAAATGATAAATTATCCAATCACTACGGACACACTCCACCTCCAAAGAAATTGTTCCTCATCCTCATCTAATCTAATATTTCTAATTTTAAAAAAAATACAAAAAAACCCACCAAGGCCAACTTTGATTTTATTGATTCCAATGGTATCTTAGTTATTTTATTGTATTATTAAAATATAAAAAAATTATTTATCTATAATCAATCATTAATAACTAATAAGCTAATGAGCATTATAAAAAGATCTAAATAGATTTATGACGAGAATAATAAAAGCGTAAAAATACCAGTACGGGGAATAATGTTTCTCTCACAAGCTACAATGAAAATTCCTGATGTTTTAACTTTTTTCTAGTATATTTATTTTCATTTATTATATTCGAAAACTCTTAATTTTATCTTATTATTTAGTATTTTTTTAAGGCAATCCAATGACAATGCCCTGGACAGCTTTAACCAGCGACAACAAGCACCCGTGGCCGTGACCGTTTAGGGTCCCCTGAAAGTCCACCTCCCAACATTGCGTCATACGCCCTCTCTCTCTCTCAACGAAGCCCATTTCAAACTACAAAACCATCCAGACTCCAGCCCAAACCAGCTTCATCATTCTACTAGTTTGCCCCCAACGATAACAGTTGATCGAGCTGTCAATCAGGGTATTCTCGTCAAACCACCCCTTCCAGTCTTCCTTCTCGACACACGTGCAGCCACAATCAATCATCCTCGACATCCCGATCAGATCCTCTTACTCCACCTCCCCTCTCAAAACCAGTGAGAAATTAAAACAAAGGAATAACAAAAAACAAGCACAGAGCTCCATCTAATCCAAGGATCAGCATAATCCATCCTCGTCGCGAAACAAGGAAACAGAAGAACGATGTCTTCGACTTTCAGCGGCGATGAGACTGCTCCTTTCTTCGGCTTCCTCGGGGCCGCTGCTGCCCTCGTCTTCTCATGTAAGCAAAATAATTCTAAATCCTTTTATTTAGATAATCCTGTTTCATTACTGATTAATGATTAATTAGTAGCAGTGGTTTTATTTATTTATCTCATCATTTCGTGGAAATTATCATTAGTTAGAAAGTGGTTGTTTTACAGGCATGGGTGCTGCCTATGGGACAGCAAAGAGTGGCGTGGGCGTGGCTTCAATGGGAGTCATGAGACCCGAACTCGTTATGAAGTCAATTGTTCCAGTTGTCATGGCTGGAGTGTTGGGAATTTATGGGTTAATTATAGCTGTTATTATTAGTACTGGAATCAATCCAAAGGCTAAATCTTATTATCTTTTTGATGGATATGCACACTTGTCTTCTGGTCTTGCTTGTGGGCTTGCTGGTTTATCTGCTGGAATGGCTATTGGTATTGTTGGCGATGCTGGTGTCCGGTAAACCTTTTCGACTCCGCTTTCTTTTCTGTTTGTGTGTTTGTTTACTGAGATTTATGATTCATAAGCTTGTTATTTGACTTCAATCTAATCCAGATAGTGGTTTTAGTAGGGATTTACTGGACTTGCGTTTGAATTTCACTTATGGATAAGCATCCCTGTGAACCATCGTGGAACTAGTTTGTTGAAAGATAAGTTTATTGTAGATTTTGTTCCATAGAGAAATAATTCAGCCTGTAAAGTCATTTTCCGAAGAAGTTTAATTCCACATGTAGACGAGGCTAGCTATATTTCCCCTCTTTAGGAAGGAGCCAGCGCAGGTAAATGTGATAGGCACACCCTTTTTTCTTGAAGAGGATTGGTTTTGTTCCATGCTTTGGTTAATTTATTATAATCACTCGGGAATCTGGCTGGATTTTTGTTTGGATCTTGTCAAAGAAATAAGCTTTAAATGGTGGCTTGCTGCCATTAGCTTATTTTTTAAGTTCTTTTTTTTTTTTTTGTTATCTACATAACTATATAATTCGATGGATGGATAATGTCACAGTAGCCATGAATTGGCTGTCTCTGTTTTGCCTTTGGGTTTATGAGATGTAGCTTTGTTGGACATAATATTTTAGTTTAAATAATAACCTTGTTACCTGTTGAGCCCACCTGTATGTCAAAATATATCCCAAGTTTCAGGTCATTGGATGTCATACATGGGAATTTCATTTTGTATAACGGAGAGTCTATCGCTCCACTTGTAATCTTTAATTTTTTTCCTTTTTCCTGGGTTAAAATTTTGGGGTTCTTTTATATTTTTCAAGCTTGGGTGCATGTTTTCCAAGGATATATTGCAGTTGCTTTTCTTTTTCCTCCATAGGTTTTATGGTGGAAATATAGAGTTAATTTAAGTTATACGCACCCGCAAAATGAGATTATAATTTTGTTCGTCGCTGTATTTTCCATTAATTTTTTTTTCAGAGCTAATGCACAGCAGCCAAAGCTGTTCGTGGGCATGATTCTCATTCTCATCTTTGCTGAAGCACTCGCTCTCTATGGTCTCATTGTGGGGATCATTCTATCATCCCGAGCTGGTCAGTCTCGTGCAGAATGAAGAGTGCCAAAGCTTATGGTTTCTTGATGTCCTATATCATGATTTAGAATGGGAACTGAGACTATGTTTGCATTGTTCGATTCAATTTGCTATAATTGCCAAACTCTTGTATACATGGGATTCTCAGCATCCCTGTAATCTTACTATATGATAAACCTCCCTTCTTGCGCTGAATTCGTGAGTTCAAAACAATTCCCAACGCTGATGCCTTTAGAACGATCCTGTTAATCTTTAAAAGCAAGGTTGATTTTCATGCTTATTCAAATTTTCTTTTCCCTGTGAATGAGCATGCATAGGATTTCAATTTATGAAAAGAACTTATCTACTTATTCAAATTGATGACTGGCATGATGCTGATTATAAGCCGTGAACCATAGACCATTTCTGCCGGTAAAAAGAGGGGAAAAAAACCCAGTAGATCAGTCCTTTAGAAATGCAGGCAGATGTCATTCATTTGATGTGTTCACCTTCTATATGCTTTTATTTGAATCAAGATCATTTCCACATACTGGGTTTTTGATCATTTCCACATACTGGGTTTTGACATGACCAGATGGATGGTTCAAGCATTATGACAGGTGACCGTAATTATATTTTTGCAATTAGGCTAATTGTCTTGTGAGGACTGACGTGCTTAATTAAAGCCCTAAAATTTACCCAGATGATGATGGACGATTCCAATTGATTGGCCAAAAAGGAATCATTCCAGCCGAGTGTCGCCGTTGAGAATCAAAAAACCCCACAGGCCATAGAAGACTTGACCAGAATTGACCACAAGGACAGGCGCATAAACACAAGCAGACACGGATAAAGAAGAGAGAGATGGCGGCAGCATCGGCAACAAAAGCAGAGGCAAGTGGAGGAACCCAATGGGTTAATGGGTTTTGTTTGAAAATATAGTTATAATTATTTTTTAAATATTTTTTTATTAAAATATATGTTAATAATATTTTTTTATTTTTTAAAAATTATATTTAATATTAGTATATTAAAATAATTTAAAAATATTAAAAATATATTAATTTAAAATTAATAAAAAAATATTTAAAATATTTTTAAAACATCAAAATAAACAAATACAAAATAAAATAAAAACCAATGTAGATTTGAAACGAAGACAAGGAAGCATATATTTGTTTCTGTGTTTTAAAAATGTTTTTAAAAATATTTTTTTTATATATTTTTTTATAAACTTTAAATTAATATATTTTTATTATTTTTAAATTATTTTAATATAATAATATTAAAAATAATTTTTTAAAAAATAAAATCATATTATTAATATAAAAAATTATTTAAAAAATAATAACAATCATATTTTCTATGTACTCGTATGTGATGGGAAAGTGATCGACATTGCATTCCTATGGGCCACGTTCCAAGAGGGGATTGGGCATGGCTTATCATCTCTGCGTTGCAGCCTTCAATCATGACAAGTCCACTCCACGTTTATCATCCCCACTTGCTCTTATGTATCCTGTAAGGTCAATCACACCCCTATCTTCTTAGCATGCCTTTCTGGGCCTTCTTTTTTCTGCAGTCTTTGATACTTAATTTTATTCCCCTCTTATTGCTTTGGTGTTTTTAATAGATAAATGCAGAAAAACATGGATGATTGGGGTGTCTGTGGGATGAAGGTAGTGGTGAGCAGTGTTTTTTTTTTTTTTTTGAGATCCATACAAAAAGCAAGAAAAAACAAGAATTTTAGTGGTAGTTTTTGTGCATTAAAAAAAATTGGTGAGTTGCACCCTTTTTTTTTTCTCACAAAAAGCAAGAAAAACTTTTTTGTTCATCGCTGTATTTTCCATTAATTTTTTTTTCCAGAGCTAATGCACAGCAGCCAAAGCTGTTCGTGGGCATGATTCTCATTCTCATCTTTGCTGAAGCACTCGCTCTCTATGGTCTCATTGTGGGGATCATTCTATCATCCCGAGCTGGTCAGTCTCGTGCAGAATGAAGAGTGCCAAAGCTTATGGTTTCTTGATGTCCTATATCATGATTTAGAATGGGAACTGAGACTATGTTTGCATTGTTCGATTCAATTTGCTATAATTGCCAAACTCTTGTATACATGGGATTCTCAGCATCCCTGTAATCTTACTATATGATAAACCTCCCTTCTTGCGCTGAATTCGTGAGTTCAAAACAATTCCCAACGCTGATGCCTTTAGAACGATCCTGTTAATCTTTAAAAGCAAGGTTGATTTTCATGCTTATTCAAATTTTCTTTTCCCTGTGAATGAGCATGCATAGGATTTCAATTTATGAAAAGAACTTATCTACTTATTCAAATTGATGACTGGCATGATGCTGATTATAATCCAGTGGCCGTGAAATAGAGACCATTTTTGCCGGTAAAAAGAGGGGGGAAAAACCCAGTAGATCAGTCCTTAAGAAATGCAGGCAGATGTCATGGGTTCATTTGATGTGTTCACCTTCTATATGCTTTTATTTGAATCAAGATCATTTCCACATACTGGGTTTTTGATCATTTCCACATACTGGGTTTTGACATGACCAGATGGATGGTTCAAGCATTATGACAGGTGACCGTAATTATATTTTTGCAATTAGGCTAATTGTCTTGTGAGGACTGACGTGCTTAATTAAAGCCCTAAAATTTACCCAGATGATGATGGACGATTCCAATTGATTGGCCAAAAAGGAATCATTCAGCCGAGTGTCGCCGATGAGGATCAATAAACCCCACAGGCCACAGAAGACTTGACCAGAATTGCCCACAAGGACAGGCGCATAAACATAAGCAGACACGGATAAAGAAGAGAGAGATGGCAGTAGCATCGGCAACAAAAGCAGAAGCAAGTGGAGGAACCCAAGATTTTGTGGAACGAGAACGAACGCAGGTTTGAAACCGAAGACAAGGAAGCATACGGAAGATTATGTCCTCGTATGTGATGGGAAAGTGATCGACCTTGCATTCCTATGTGCCACGTTCCAAGAGGGGATTGGGCATGGCTTCTCATCTCTGCGTTGCAGCCTTCAATCATGCCAAATCCACTCCCATGTTTATCAGCCCCACTTGCTCTCATGTATCCTGCAAGTTCAATCACCCCCCAATCTTCTTAGCATCCCTTTCTGGGCCTTCTTTTTTCTGCAGTCTTTGATACTTATTTTTTTTCCCCTCTTATTACCTTGGTGTTTTTAATAGATAAAGGCAGGAAAACATGGATAATTAGGGTGTATTTGGGATAAAGGTAGTGGTGGGTAGTGTTTTTTTTTTTTTTTGGGGTCCTTACAAAAAGCAAGAAAAAACAAGAATTTTAGTGGTAGTTTTTGTGCATTAGAAAAAAGTGGCGGGCTGCACCCCCCTTTTTTTTTTTAAACTCACAATAAGCATGAAAAACTTACTTAAAATGGTAATTTATTATATATTAAATTGGTTGTACATTAAAAAAGATTTAACCACTCTATAATGTAACTCTATTTCTAGTATTTATGAGAATATTTTGGAACTCAATACAAATCATATTTTTTTTAAATTAATTTTTTATAAAAATTAATTTTTATATAATGTTTTGAATAATTTTAATATATTAATTTTAAAAATTAAAAAATATTATTTTAATATATTTTTATATAAAAAACAATTATAAATACACTCCGATTAAACTGAGATGACCTGCTGTGCCCCCTCTGAATTGAAGGCATGTCAATTTCTGCGATCTTCAATCCATTTCGACAAGGATTCAACTTCAACGTTTTTATTGACAACTGATTTGCTACTATGTTATTAGAACCATTTTTTTTAAAAAAAAAAAAAGAAGGAAAAGGCTCCTTTGTTTTGCTGAGGCATCCCACTGATGCTGCTTTATTTCTTGGCAGGACACTTCACGGAACCCATCTTGGAATCCTCGTGTACTCTGAAGGTCTCAAACCTAGCATGTAACCTGGAGCAACGTTTTTTCATCGTTTTTAGAATTTTGAAGAGCAATTAACTTAATCACATAAATTATGAATAGCAAAGGCATTGGAGTTTGGGACACGCCGGATTTATTTTGTATCTGTTTAGTGTCCAATCAATGGTTTGGGAAATGCATACCAAGAACGTCATGAGCAGCGACTGCAGCACAGGAGCAGGCTGCCTCGCTTGTTATTTGCAATTGGCATCAGCGATAATTACGATAGTTCATGAATCTTTGCAAACTTCCCTGAAGAGGAATTACAGCAACCTGATTGTTTTCTTGATACGCTCGCGTCCCATTTTCCTACACTTTTCACCATTTCCCCCCTTGTTAAGAAGCTGAGAATTTAATTGTCAAATGTTCGTCCGCTGCATCTGATCAGGAATCCGTGATGAAAGCAAATAACAACAGTTGGTACACAACACAACACAACATTAAAATAACAACAGTTGGTACACAACACAACATTTCATCTGATAAATACAAATTTAGTTCAACGAACACAAGGCAAAAAAAAATATAATTCACCATATGATACAACATACTTCTTCGGTATAACTACATATTTACAAATGATAAGGATCCCGATTCTAGCCAGGTACATAATAATCCATCTTTTCCACGGGCAGGTTCAAAACTGATGCTTCCACCTATACAGCACACAAGGTCAGACGTTTTAAAAAACAGTCCAAACATAAAAACTAGGAAAGAACTCGGTAACTTTTAAAGCTTCATACAATACGCTAACAGCAACACATCGAACTCAGTACATACCTCTTCAAATGGAACAAATGCGAAAGGAGCTAGACCCCTCTGGTGTGATATCCGTGAAATCACACTCTCTTGCAACTCAACTGGTCCAAGAATGTCCGCCCCTGGCTCAATTATCCCATCACTGTTCACTTTACTTGTAGAAAGTGAGAGTAAATCCATCCTATTGTTGGCCCCTAAAGTTGTCCCCCTCAACCTGCAACAAAGTAATAAACAAAATGGCATAAAATAGAGAAAGGAGCTCCCCCAGTTTATTACATAAATTGACTCTTAAACAATTTCATTTGTTGTGATATTCATTTTGGTCCATGTACACCAGGTCCGCATAAATTTCCGTTTTTAATATAGCATGACATGAAGTTGAACTTATTTGTCAGCGACTGTACCGACACATCACCCACCATCTGTGAGCGTCCTTAAAGTCTAATCAAAATCAAAGGAGAAAAAAAGAAGCTCTTCTATCACCCATAAGCCATGTAGAACCCACGCAAGAACATATGCTTCTCTTTTCCATTCATTAAACGAGCACAAAATGTGGATGCATAACATATCAAGGCTAGAATGTCCAGTACCTCAAGCAGGCTCTCCACATGGTGGGACACAAACCAGGGTACATGAAAGTGGCTTCAACCTGCAACGAACAGGTTCTTTATGAGAAGAGATGTCGTTGTAGATTGTGTATCTACGTAAAACCTGAGTAATGAAAACTAAATACACAAACAGAATATGACGGACAAAATTGTTTGCAATCTCAAAAAGGACCGTACCTTGTCATCTGTCAGTGTGTAGGGGCCACTGAAAACACCATCTGTTTTAGAAGCACGAAAACTCATGCATTTCACAACTTCCTTTACTGTTTGACCAGAAGTCTTGACAATAAAAAATAACAGTCAAAATGATTATTATCAGACACAGAAAAGCAAGAAGCCCACATGATATATGCACGGTGTACTTAAATTAATTGCAGGATTGCTACCTTGTAAAGGAACCTGCCAGAAGGAAAAAATCTCATGTAACGGTAGTAGCAAACCTACAAAAGGAGAGCAAAAAAGTTAAAACAGCAGTGATTAAGAGGAGGAGGAAAAAACGTGTACAAGCATCTTTCATTTCCCTTTCCAAAATATTCCTCTCAGCACCACTGCTTAAATCTTCTCCATGCAGTTATACATGCAACCAAGTTTCATGAATTGGAACTGTAATCATACACTGAATCAAATCAACTAGAAGTGTCTTATCCAAACATGTTACAAGCATACCAAGTGAACTGGATTGGTGACGGTCCACTCTCGCACGCCAGCATGAATATAGGTGTTCCTACTGACATAGAGACCTGACATGTAAAAGAAAATTACATTTGAAGGTTATTTTGGAAGCCCCCAAAGTAAAGAAGTTGAGATAAAAACAGAAGTTTGGATAAGTTCTTCCTTTTCAAAATAAGAATTTCTCAACTTCTCATCATACACAAAATCCATCTTTTTTTAACCTTGTCCAGAAAAGTTCATCGAGTAAAGTATGAATCATATCACCAATGAACTTCCAAATTTTGCAGAAACTAAAATAAGATGCATGTTATTCTAAAACTTAGAACAAGAAAGCACAATCAACTCATACCATCAATACGGATCCTTGGCCTCAAAATCCACATTTTCCTCCACGAGCTCTCATACTTTGATTGCAAAATTTTATAGTTCTCAACCATTCCAGACAGCTACAACAGGATGAAGGAGAAGTACACATTTAAGCTTAGATACAATAACACGAGAGATTCAAAATAAATTTTATAAATGTCTAACTTACCTGCCAAGCCTTTAGGCAAGCATTGCGCCAAAACATGGGGTTACGAAGAGTGTATCTCCATTTTCGACAAACACAAGCTGCCCTTCCCAAATCATAAGGAGCCATTCGTGAAAATACCTGTGCAAGAAAATAAATTTGACTCAGTTACAGCATTCCCTAATCTAAAATGCATGCAAACACAAGTGCTTCTTGATATTGGCATTAGCTAGGGCGGTGAATGAATGGAAATTAGACCAGGTAATAGTTCCTCGATCATGTTTCATTTTCAAGAAGAACTTAATCATCACCTCTAAATGTTGTGAGCCATGGCAGATTATCAAATTCTACGAAGTACCATGTCCAATACTATTCATTGAAGTCACACTGAGCATACCTGTCAATCAAGCAAATAAACCCGATGCAAACATGATTTAAAACGCACACCAACCAAATCCAAATCGTTTTGAATGGCAAAAATGGGACGAAGCTGCCGATGTTATCTCTTTATTTAACACATGTAATCCAGAAGAAAACTTGTGAAACATATTAATTGTTCATTTTTGATGCGCAATACCTCAAAGAGCAGCTCATCGGGCAAGCATCTGTGTATCAACGCTGGATCAACATTTACCCTTCTGCTAGCACTTCCGTATGGTGCAACAGGTCGAACATTAACCCCATAGAGATCTGGAACACAAACATTCAAAAGAATCCATACAAAACAGATTTTAAAAAAAAAAACAATAATCTGGAACACAAACATTCAAAAGAATCCACACAAAACAGATTTTTTTAAAAAAAAAAAACAATGGAAACGTTGGGAACTGGGCATTACCGAGCCACGGTCTCTTTGTAACCAAGTACTGCACAGTCTTCAACCGCAGAGCTGTCTCGAGCTCAGCAGGAATTTGTAATGCAAAATCTGCCAAAAGCCCAAAACACAAAACTTAATTGTATTCTAATTATCTAAGAGAATGGAATAAAATATTAATGACTTTCTTTTATTATTATTATTATTATTATTTTGCCTCATCAGAAGATGTTAACGAAGAATAATAATGTGGGACCTAAAACAGTACAAGTCCGCCCAGAGATTTAAACTTTTGATCTTTTCTTTCTCCTTCATGCAAAATCCGATAATCGAATTACACAAACCGACTTACTTTTACAATAGAACCATCGATTGGCGATCGGTCAAATCATGAAACTGGAATGGCAAAATTGAAATTAAGAGATTACCTGAACTCATGTGGATTGAGACATGGGGATGGCTCTTCTTCTTTTCTTGCTATGAATATGGATAAAGCCCCTTTTCCCTTTCTGTTCCTGGTTTTTCTTCGGGAAAACGAGGAAGCGAGCAAGAATAGTGGTAGGAAATGTTGTGGTGTGGCGCTACAAGTTACCAAACGCTGACTGTGAGATCTTGTTCAAATTGATGTCCGATTCGATGCTCGTGGACCCCACGATTTTTACCATGATATTGGATCGGTACGATTTTCTTGCATATTGTTTCGAATTTAAGCAATATATATATATATAACATTTGATATTTTATATTTTATATATCATAAATCTCATCCATTTAATCTTTTCTTGCCCAGATGGGTTAAATATATAGGGTTGTTTAGATATTATAAATATTTAAAACTTTAATTTATATAGTTAATTTTCATGTGTTGAGAGTAATTAAAATTAAAATTTAATAAATTAGCTAAAGATATGTAATAAATAATTCATGCTTAATACATCAACTAAATTATTTAACTAAAACAAAAGAATTAATTGAAAAAATTATAATAACAAATTAAATTTTAAACACAAAAAAAAAAATATAATAAGTTTTGAACATTAAGCATCACATATCCTTAAGTATCAATATTGGAGCAATTAATATCACATATTTCCTGAATTAAGTTTGTGAAATACAAGCACACACGGTGAAGTTGATCGTGGCAAATTTCTCAATATTTAGCAGACGACACGCATGGGCTCCTCATGAAATAAATTAAATAAAAAAGCTCGGGGATTTGTTTACTTTCAACCAACCATACAGTGTCGAAATCAAAAAACTTCCCACGCCACAACATATAAATGCGTGCTAGAGTGGTGTCTGTATATATATTCCGGATAGAGTTAATTTTTTTTAAAAAAATAAATTAAAATATTTAGATAATAATAAAATTAATTTAGATTAGCTTCATATGACTCAGAATATAAAATTAATATAATATTATAAAAAACACAAGAAAAAAAACCACAAAACTTAACATCCAATAACTAAATATCAAATAATAAACTTAACACAATATGTTTTTCAAGATAATATGATTGGTATTAAAAAATTAAATGTATGTTTTCAAATGGTAAAACTTATATTAAATTGAAAAAATACTAAAAAGTTAAATTTAATTTTATGCTTAAAAACATTCTTATAATTTTTAAGGTAATAAGAAACTAAATTAAAAGAATTAAAAAAAAACAAGATAATAATATTTATTCAATATCGTTAAATTTAAAATTTGTTTTTCCTTTTTTTAAATAAAATCTTTATTTTATTTTATTTTAATTTATGCAGTTGCGAATTTGCAGGGGAGAACAAAATCAGGCTCCTTTTTTAACAAATGGATCTTGACGTCCTCGATCCAAGAACCGAAGCCCAGCACTCAAGCATCAAGGCAGTTTTAGGTCCACAACAAGAAGCGTGCAAGTTCTTATTCTCTTTTCTGAACCCCCAGCGCCTAGAGAACGGAACACTCAAGACTCAAATCACAAGACCAGAGGAATACAGAATTATCCGATACTCCTCTCTCTAGAAATATCTACCAGTTTTATGGATGACCATGTTAAAAGCTTGCACTGTTCATTTTCGTTTTCAGAGCTGCGATTTCCTCATCAAATGTCTGCGTCGCAAAGAGGGGTGGAGCTTGTAAGAAAATAGGGTTACATATGGTTCTGTTTGCCAACCAGAACTGCGTGGCCTCTGTTTTTCAAGGATCCTTGCAGTCCACACCCCGGCTAAAGGAAACAAATCTTGCGCCGTTGAGGCCCCATACACTACGTGCTCCTTCAGGTTTCAAGCCGTAGAGTCAAAGTGAAAAAGAAAACGATGAAAGATCTTGGTCCGACCCATCCCGAGATCCTGCCGGCCTTTTTAAAGTTAAAAGTCATTGCTTTGAAGTTTAAAAGAAGTCATCAATCGAACTAAAAATGAACGATGCGACCCGGTGCGTTTCCAAAAATTTGAATTTTTTTATCAAATCCTGAGAATGGTTAAGATTTTTTCTTGAACGGTTGGCTGAATCTTTGATGCTGCAATTTAAAGAGATATCTTATGTAAATCTTGGAATCTTATTTTTTAGATTTATTTAAAGAAATAAATATAAATAGAAGAAATAAATCATGTGTGAAGATATTTTATTATTTTTAGCAAGTTATAATTATTTTTTTCTATTTCTCGTTTTTTTTTTCAAGATAGACTCTGAGCATGATAGAATCTTTTCAATTTACAAATCCAATAAAAAAAAATTAACAAAAAATGATTTGGTTTTATTTTAAAAAAATCAAAATTTTCATATAGCACTATAATTGTCTCAATAAAAAGATTAAAAAAAAAAACAAGAAACAAGAAACCAAGTCCAAATTTCATTGTGGTATATTGCAAACAATACATGTTATTGTAATTTTTTTTATTTTTTAATGGATTAGGATATTGATTGTTTTTGTATTATAAAAATATTTTTGAAAGAAATTAATTTTTTATATATTTTTTAAAATTGTTTTGATGTAATAATATTAATTTTATATATTTTTTAAAATTGTTTTGATGCAATAATATTAAAAAAAAATTAAAAATTATTATAATATATTTATAAAAAATAAAAAAATTATTAACATAATATTAAATAAATAATATTAAAAAAAAATTAAAAATTATTATAATATATTTATAAAAAAAATTATTAACATAATATTAAATAATTTTTTTTTCAAATTTATCATGAAAACATGAATAAAAGCGTCAATTTGAAATTAGTCATTCCTACCTTCGAACCCGTTTTTTCATTGGCAATAGCAGTGCCCTTACTCTATTTTTCCGTCGGTGGAGAAGGATGACGTAAGCCAAAACCATCAAGCACGACTTTTTAGAAAAACGAATAAAGAAAGGAAAATGGAAAACATATAAAATCATAGGAGAGAATGGAATAGTGCGTTTCTGAAGTTTGGACGGCTCTAAGGTGCTCTTTGATTATTATGAATAAAATGGTGGAAATTACATGAAGAAATTGAAGTGACATTTTAATTTCAATATTATGTGTGAAATAATTATAAATAAATAATAATTCATCAAATGATTTCATTAATAATAATTATAATAAAAGTAATAATAACAATTTTAATGGTGGTAAAAGAAAAGGAGTAAGAATAAATGATAGGAGAATAATAATAATTTAAGAGAACTAAAGTCATTAAAATATAAATGATGGTAGTATCGAGAAAGAAAAGCGATGGAAATAGTAAAATAGTGGCAATGCAGTAATAATAATTTATTTATTTAAAAAAAACAATAATTTCATTATTATTAGTGATATCGGTTAGTTATGATAGTTATAAAAATAATTAATATACAATAAATAAAAATGATATGATCTCTTTATAAAAAAATCATTTTCATTTTTTATTCACACCTCTTCACATAAAAATGAAATTATGTATTTTTATTCTTCATTTTAACCAAAATAAAACTCTCACTTTTATTCTCATCATTTCATTTTTTAATTACCAAACATATCCACGCACGTACATTTCGCCAGTTGGTAGTCGTAGAGTACGAGATCCATTGATGTGGTCATGGAGGAGAAATTATTCACGTTTACGAAGCGGACATCCCATCCCAGGAGCAGAGGGTTTCTCTTATCGACACCTGTACAGATATTTTGTGAAAAAATCGTACAGCTAGAAGAACTTTGATTACCTGCCGACACGTTGCATGAATCACCAATAATACTCGTCTGCTTTTACTTGTGTTTTTAAATGGTTTTAATGTTTTTATATTAAAGATAATTTTAAAAAATAAAAAATATTATTTAAATTTATTTTCAAACAAAAAAATATTTTAATTTCAATACAATATCTTTCAAATTTCATGCTTTGCACTTATGTTATAACTCTATAGCCTTGTCTTTCTTGACCATTTATCTACATTGTTATATCGATTTGTTTACTTTTATTTTAAAGGTTTATTTTAATTTATTCTTAGTTTCCGCTAACTTTCCTTGACCCAAGAAAACTAACTTCTCCTTGCGGTTTCATTGCTTGGGGACCTTTAATCTCTCTTTTTTTTTCCTTGTGATTTCATTATACTGTAATGCACATTCTGATTAAGTCTGTCGCCTTTTCACATATCAAAACCTTAAATAACTATTTTGCAATTGATTGTATTTTTTTTTTTTGCCTGTTTTATATTGCAGTAGCTGTTTTTTCCTTAAATAACTATTTTGCAATTGATTGTAAAATAAGTTTTTTTTTGGCTGTTTTATATTGCAGTTGTAGTTGTTTTTTTGCTAAAATATATTAAAATAATATTTTTTTTATTTTTAAAAAATTATTTTTAAAATCAACACTTCAAAATTATTTAAAATATAAAAAAAATAACCTTTTATAAAAATATTAAAAATTTTATAAAACATAATTTGCAACATATTTCTAAATATCAAACTATTTGTGATAATAGCTCTGCAATGAATACAAATTTAACGGATGAAAAAATCCTAAAAGACTCAAATTTAATGGGCACAAGATCCTTCAATACAACATCTTTTAAAATATCCCTTGAAATAACTTTTTAGCTCATTGTCCGTATAAAAAAACCATTCATGAATACATTCACAAGTTTAAGTTTTACAATATTTTTATTCTTAGTATTTTTAGTAAATATATTTTTAAAGTTTATCTCTTTAAAATATTATAATAATTTTACTTTCTACAGAATTACCAATTTAAATATCTAAACATCCCTACACCAATCAAATAAAATATTTTAAGATACTAGCTATAAATCACTCTGACTTTCCTGATATTAAATACCAAATTGAGTTTTTCACATCAACTACCCAGCAAAAATATGTCTTTGATGGAACTAAATTATCAACCTACTTAATTTAAAGCTGCTTAGAAGTTCGGTATCACTTTTTTTAAGCTATAGGCGTCCTTGGAACTCATGACATTATCTCCAAACTCCCTAAGCAGTCCGTAGGCCCAGATGGTCTCTTTCCGTGTACGAGGGACTCTCTCGAGCATGTTGATCTTTCAAAAATGCAGCAACATTTCGGGCAATTCTTGTCACAATTCTACGGCCAGTTAAAGGCTTTCGGTCCATCACTTCGTGGTCCTCGAAAGCGGGCGACATGCTGCTGAGGCGATCAAGGCATCATTAATATGGGCCCTCCAAATACATGGCGTGTAGGGGTCTCACTGTCTGAGTATGAGCACAAGTGTCGTTTTCTGGTGAAAAACAAAAAAAACAAACAGAACGGGTGCCCTACCCTTTCATCACTTCCTTGTTCAAATTGATTTCAACAACCTCAATAATAACCTGTCAGCCATGTCACCCGTGAAAATTGTTAACATATCGCATGATGCCACATGGATTGAGTCCTGTCAACAACTATTATTTCGGGTGCTATTTGGTACGTACCATTGTTAGACTTGTCATTATGTTTAGCTTTGTTTGGTCGCTGTTAAGGCCCATTTTATATTGTCCTGTATTTAGACGTGTTTTTTAGAAATTCATTGAAATATATATATATATATATATTATTTTTTAAAATTTATTTTTAATATAAAAAATACAAAAAAATTAGAAAAAAATTTCAATACATTTAAAAAATATTTTTTAAATACAAAAAAAACTATCTTTTTATTATTATTTCTCATCGACACACCACCATTTTTTTTTCCTTTCAAAGAAAAATAAAAGTTTAATGGATCCCCTCCAGTAAATTCTGGTAAAATATTGGTGAAATTCTACTTAAGGGGATGGCACATCAAAGTGAAAAACCATATAATGAAGTGCTTTTTACTATAAGTGTTTAAGTGAAAACGATTAGTAACTTAACTTTATTTTTGTCAAGGGAATTAGGGAGTAAAACACTTTTGCCTATCCAAATTAATAATAGAAAAGGAGTCAATTATTATTTAAATAATGGTAATTTCAAAATCATGCAATGAAAGGATGCCTATCCAAATTAACAATAAAAAATAATTTTATTAAAATATTTTAAACATAAAACAATATTATAATGATTAGGAAGAAAAGTATTAAGTGCTTGTTTTCTTATTTCTCTTCATTGGTGAATTATGTCGTAATCCAATTGATGGCCTCGTTGATATTCGGTGCTGCCCAATCCACTTACGAGCTTCTTTGTTGTATTTGCAGAGATAAACTTACCTCATAAGAATGACTTATGACTAATGTGTCAAATAAATCATCTCAATCTAATATCTTAAGTTGTTAGTTAAAGTTTCAATATATAATTTATATTATTCTCTAACACACCCCTCTCAAGTGACATCCTCTTGAGTGAAAGTCATTTAAACTTGAAACATGTACAAGTCTATATTATCTTATGCTTGATTTTTATCAAATAAATAGGAGTGATGAGATTCGAACTCGTGACCACTTGGTCATTAAGGTTCCAGTATCATGTTCAAGAATCAACTCAAACTAATAGTTTAAACTATTAGGTAAGGTCTCAATATATAATTTATATGATTATTTAACACAATGAACATGTAAATGTGATAGATTCTAAGGGAAATAGCAAGAAATAATGAAACTAGACCTTGGGGGTGAATTATGTCGTAATCCAATTGATGGCGTCGTTGATATTCGGTGATGTCCAATCCACTCACGAGCTTCTTTGTTGTATTTGCAGGGATAAACTTACCTCGTAAGAATGACTTATGACTAATGCGTCAAATAAATCATCTCGATCTAATATCTTAAGTTATTAGTTAAGGTCTCAATATATAATTTATATTATTCTCTAACACACCCCCTCAAGTGACATCCTCTTGAGTGAAAGTCATTTAAACTTGAAACATGTACAAGTCTATATTATCTTATGCTTGATTTTTATCAAATAAATAGGAGTGGTGAGATTCGAACTCGTGACCACTTGGTCATTAAGGTTCCAGTATCATGTTCAAGAATCAACTCAAACTAATAGCTTAAACTGTTAGGTAAGGTCTCAATATATGATTTATATGATTATTTAACACAGTGAATATGTGAATGTGATAGATTCTAAGGGAAATAACAAGAAATAATGAAACCAGACCTTGGGTTTTTTTTTTTTTATGGGATGGTTAATTTTCCAACACAAACAATTAAGACCTAGCTCTTTGCAGATAGTGAAAGGTGATACAACTTGTTCGCAAAAGATCAAATTGTTAGTTAAACAACTTATTCAATGATTGAAGGCCTGCAACTTTCTTTTCTTTTAACATCTGTGAGTTCATGTCAAGTGCTTATGAACTTCGATGATTTAAGGAGGCAGGGAAGGAGAACATTTCTATTATTTGTTGTTGCTGGCATATATATGATGTCATATTTGTTTTGGATATACTAGCTATGATGGCTATAAGGGATTGATTGGGACTCGAACGCGAAACTAGTTGAATGGAGCATAGAATTTATTTGATGAAAAATAGTTTAAAAACCCTCCCCAAATCGTGCTTGCATTTTTCCAATGGATTTGCATCTTTCATTAATGAAAATTTTTTGATGTAGTGAGGAATCGCTCTGGTTACTCGCTATTCAAGAATTCTTGTTTAGACAGTTCATACCATTTATACATAGTATTTTGATCTAAGATTTCAATTCTTTCATGTTTTATCCGAAGATCCATCAAAAAGTGTTTCCATGGGATAGAACCTCCCCAGGGAATACAAGGTTTTCATGAGGCTAATCTTAAACCATCATCCAAGCATGAATGCCTTCATTTAAAAGAATAATTGTCTTCCTGGTGTTTTTTCATATTTTCAATAAAACCTTCTCGTAAAAGTATTTTAATAATATAAAAGATATTTGTATTTAATAAAAAAATATGACCACACATATTATCATAAATTAAAATCAACGCATTAAATGAATTTTATAGTAAATCTAACTTCATAATTTTAAAGTGTGACCAATATGTGAACAACAAATAAAAAATAAAGTTAATTTTTTTTAAAAAATCATCAAATAGTTTTTAATCATAATAGAAAATACAATGATGATTATATAGAATATGATTATTTTTCTTGATGAGAAATTTATATAGAGCATACCATATTTCAGGGATCCACGATATCTTTAAAAAATATATAGAACTTTCCTTTAAAATCAATCTATTTAAGCATTAATATACATTTCATGTGACAAACTAATATTACCAACCAAACCTCTTTGTCATAAAGCTTCTCTTGATGCCTCTATCGATGTTATATACTTAGCCCCAATTACAGACAATGCAACATTGGATTGTAAAAATTATTTCCCAACTAATGACATACCCTGAGAAAGTAATAAATATAACCTATCGGTGATATTTTATTATATAATTATTAGCATAATCTGAATTTACAAAGCATCTAACACTACTAGTGTCATATATCAAACCAATATCTGTAGTATTTTTAAGACAACAAGATATCAGTTTCATGATTTGTTAATGAACTTTATTAGGATTTTTCACAAACCTGCCACCGCATTAATAACATGTGAAATATTTGGACAAGGGCAGATCATAGCATATATAATGATTCTAACTACAGTAGTATATGAAACACATGACATATACTCATTCTTCTCCTTATTTTTTGGTGACAAAGCTACATATAACTTAAAATAGTTTGTAAGTAAAGTATATATTGGCTTGTATTCTCTTACACGTCAAAATGCTCAAATGTTTTTTGAGAATACTTCATGTGGGATAAGTATAATTAGTTAGCGTTTCAGTCGCTATATATCTCCATCCCCAAATCCTTTTTAGCTAAACCCAAATCATTCATCTAAAAATCACCACTAAATCAATCCTTTAAGTTGTTGATCTCAAACATGTTATTGGAGGTATTCAACATGTCAATAACATACAATAATAAACACATAAATGAACCATTTGAGATCTTTCTAAACAATCATAATCACTCCTTAAGTAATCATGTTCAAGTATAAAAGTATCAAACCTTGAGCAATGTAACTACCTCGATGACTGCTTCAAACCATATAATGACATTTTTAATAAGCACATATGGTTTTTTTTTTTTATGACCTTGAGCAATGTAACCTCTTACTAATGCATATAGATCATCCAATCCTCCAACTTACCATATAAAAAAAGTTATATTGATATTTAGATACTTAAGCTTTAAGTCAAACAAAGCAACCATAACAAATAATACATAGATAGAACTATGTTTTAATACTAAATAGGACACTTCATTAAAGTTAATATATTTTCTTTATGTAAAGCCCTTAACAATTAAGTATGCTCTACACTTTGTATTCTTAACCCCTAAAATTATATCTTTTCTTTTGTAAATCTATTTACACCCACCAATCTTTTTGTACTATGGTGGTTTAACAAGTTCTCATATTCAATTCCCATAAAGAAACTCAATCTCCTCATTCATAATAAACATTTACTGAGAAGATTCTTTGTAAAAAATCACATCTTTCTAAAAACAAGGCTTATGATCATCAAGATTCTTTGCAACGTCCAAGGTAAAATTAACTAAATCAGCACAACCATTCTTAATTAATACTTTTATCTATTTTCTTGCCTTCTTGTTGCAATAATAAAATGTTTTTCTTTAGGTGCATTTTTATTAATTATATCATGCATCATTTCTTTAACAAGTTCGACTGAAACATCTTGATATATTATATCTAAAGCTCTAACCTTAAGCTACATCTGCTCGTTAGTAACCTTAGTACACATCTCAATATAAACAAAAGTCAACTCATTTTCCTTACTAAACATAATAAACTTATCATAGATCAAATCCATGTCAGTGATAAACTTAGGTAATTGGGGATCAACATACCATAATCGATACCCCTTTATCTTAGATGCATAGCTTAAGAATATACATTTCTTTTTTCTCAAACCCAAAGTTATCTTTCTTAGCATGAGTATAAGTAGGATAACCAAATACTCTCAGTTTATAATAACTAACTGAAGGACTAGGTTATAGTTCATATGGAGTCGTCAATTTTAAAAATATTATTGAAGTTCTTTTTATCAAATAATAAGTCATGTTAACTATTTTAATCTAAAAATTAGTTGATAATGCAATTGTGAAAGGATGCAACGTGCACTTTCCAAGAGTATCATATCCATACATTTTATAATTCTATTTTGTTGTGGTGTATTTATGAAAATATAATGTTTAAAAAACTATTCATTCTTATAAAACTCATCAAACTTGCTTGTATAAAATTCCAAATCATTATCGGTTCTTAAGCACCTATTCTTTTTACCAATATGCTTCTCAATCAAAATTTTTTATTACTTATAAGGTGATGAAGACATTTGTCTTTCTCTTCAATAAACCCAGGCATTTCTAAAATAGTTATCAATAAATATCAATATATATTGTGCTTTTCTTGTCAAGTTTAAGTGTTTACCTAGCATAATTTAATAGGAGAATTTAATCAAATGACTTAATTAGTGCCACGGAGACATTACTAACTAGGAACGCCTAAGATTGCTTTGATTATGAGTTTGTAATATAATGTTTTAACTTATGTGAAAAAAATCAATTTCCTAGAAAAACAATAATTACAGACGCGTCAGCCAAGCAACTTGCATTTGTGCTCATTGCTTACATTCTTAGATCTCTTGAAACGATAACATTGTCACCTTCATTGATTTTAAGTTTCAAGAGATTTTTTTTTAATAATATATATTTTTTTTTTAAAAAAATTTATTTTTAACATCAACATTAAAATAATTTTTAAAAATTAAAAATTTCCAGAAACACATCCCAGCTGCAGCACAGACGCTTAGACAAATTGCTTGCGGGCAATGCAATGAGTGGATGGTTGAAGATTTAAATCTGAGAAAAAAGAGTTGCAAAAGAATTATACATATGTCCATTAATTGTGACTTTAATTTGCGGTGGCCCTTTTGTGTTTTGTGGTTGGAGTATGCCATCAAACTCGTAGTTTGTCAGAAGACGGCGTTTCTAGTTTACAGGCGCACGAGGGCCGAGGCATCCAGAAGCCACACCACCGTGTTCGCTAGCTAGCTCCACCCGCAAGAAAATGTAAATGAAAACGAGTACAATTATGTGATGAAAAGTTTCAATTTAAGACCCCGAAATGGCGAAATCCAACCATCAGCAAAGGCGGGAGTTTCGTTCTCGATTGCTTATCATCGCCATTTACACTGACGTCAAGATGCGCACCTGACCCAGGCCTGTCCGTACCTGTGGTTCAGGCCTGGTCTAGTAATTCTATGCGAGTGCTGGGCGGAGGCTTCAGCGGATATGCCGTAAACTGATGACCCTTTAGCCGTCAATTGCAGGCTTCGGAACTAAGTTCACTGCTCCTCGTGAAGAAAGCTATCCGAAGCAAGAACATAGGGGGACTGTGGTTTTTTTAAAAATATTTTTTTTTATGTTTATTTAGTATTAAAAAGTCTAGTTAATATAAAATATTTATTTTTTAATTTTAGACTAGCTATACGTTTTTGAAAATTATAAAAAATTATAAAATATTATATTATTTATTTATCATATCAAATTTATTCTTCAATTTTTTAATTACTATATATATATATTTTATTTTTTCCCTTCATATTATCTTCTAGAATTTGATTTAATTTAATTTTTATATTTATTTATTTTTCATGATATTGTCAAATATCATAAAATAATCCATTTCTCAATAATTTACTTTTTACAAAAATAATTTTTCAAAAAAAATATTTTTAATAAGCTTAAAAAAATAAAAACACTAACAAGTCATTTTACAAATTATTTTTAATGTTATAGTAAAATATTAAAAAGTATTTTTTAATTTATTTTTCATAAAATCATTTGAAAATTAATTCCAAGCTTAACAAGATTACTTGCGTCGATTCTTTGGATTCGTTTAGCGTTCCTTGTCTTATATGTGCTTCTTGATATTTCATAGTAATTCATTGACGAGTCGAAGTATTTGAATATGAACGAGGAACCGCCCACCGTTGAATTATTACCTGGAACGAAAGGGACGAAGAAAAAAAAGGCGAAAGAAGAAGAAAGCTGGACCAGATCGGCATAGCACGTGAAAAACAAGTTGTGGTGTCTTTTTCAGAACCCCCCTCGACTCACCGCTGCCTCCTCTGGTGGTTCCATTTGGTATGTTCGTATATATCTTTTCCTATTCTCGTCTTGATTTTGGGCCACAATTATGTCACGTTTTTTACATAGCCATTAGTCGTGCTTAAAATAGCTTCACAACAAAACAACAGAGTATTTCAATAGCAGAAAGCAGTTGATGTTGCCATAAAAAGAAGTGGTCCAGGGAGGTGGCTTGCATCTTACCGAGTCATTAGTTTGAATTCTTCATGTCACTTCCAGCACACAAATTTGCGATGCATATTTGGTATGAATTGGGTCATTAGCATAGTGAATTTTAAAAAAAAAATGATGAATTGATGTTTCCTACTACTGAGAATCCCATTACATATAAATAATAATCTGCAGAAGATTTTGATTAAAATCTATTTTTGAGTTTATAAGTTGGATAAAAATATATATTTTAATTTATAAAATATATTTAAAAAAATTTAGTAAAATTATAATTTTTATATAAATGAATTAACTGATTAATATAATTAGATCTAATCAAGCAGTAGTTTAGATAAAATATTAAAATTTCACCATATCATACTTTACAAATATAATATTTATTAAATTTTTTAAAGTATGATAACTATATTGTTATGTTTAAAAATAATAATTTTTAATAAAAATTATGTTTTTTTAAATATTTCAAACTATTTCGGCAAAAAAAGAAACTTTATTAATTCATTAATTTTATTATTTTATTATGCTAATTAAAAAAAAATCATGCACATATAGTGTTGGAATTTTATAAACAAATATTTTTTTTTAAAAAAAAAACATCATCATTGAATTAAAGACTTGCACGCGTTGTTAAGTCTTATCACCAAACCATCTTTTAAGATGCAGACAAACAACATGATGGGCTTTTTTGTTTTAGGCAAGTTGCGAGGAGTAAAAAAAATAAAATCTATTTTAAATAAATTTTTTATATTTTAAATTATTTTGATATTCAAATGTTATAAATAAATTTAAAAAATATTTTGATATATTTCTAAATAAAAATAAAATTTTTAAAAATAACCACTACCCTAAATCACATAAATCTTTTATCAATTTTGATGAGGGAGTTAAATTGACTTTGCTTAAGTTGTAGAACTGAATTAAATTTATTACACAAAACTAACCAATAAATACTCTCGCACTCTTCTCTTCCATCTCTCTGAGATGAGTCTCTTTCAGAGTTTGTTGCGTGTTGGTGCCACATGCCAGTGTTGTGCTGGTGATGATGCCTTTTCTTTTTCCGTTATGTTTCTTTTCTTCTTCAATAATACCAGATCTAGTATATTTCCTCTGGATATGATGCTTTTCACAGTTTTTGTCTAGTTTAGATGATGTTTTCCTGAGTTCAAGCCCCCCTTTTTTTAAAAAGAATTTCTTCCTGTGTTTTTTTTTGCCCCTTTACATGTCTGGATTATAGTTTTTAAACCTTCCTTGATTCTCAGACCAATTGAAAATTTAGGTTTTTATTTTTGACCGGCTCAATTTTTATTTTAAAAAAATTTAAAATAATATTATTTTGATAAAAAATAAAAATCAAGAGACTGAACAAAGTTTTTAAACAGTGTTTTTTTATGTTAATGAATTCACACGAGACTGAACAAAGTTTTTAAACAGATTTTTTTATGTTAATGAATTCATTGAGTCACATCTAATTATAATTTTTTTTATTTTTTCAATTCAGTCTAATTTCAGCTTACTTGTTCAGACCAAATTTTTAAACTATAGTATTGATATTGCAATGAAAATTTTATTTAGATTACGATCTTTTGGTAAAAAATGCTTAATCAAGTGAAAGATCAGGGTTAGGCAGAGCTATTGGTGGGTTGCTGCTAGGGAAAAAAAAAAACAGCAGCTGTCCATTCACTAGGGGTGTTCATTTTCGGTTCGGTTCAAGTAAAAAATGCTTAATCAAGTGAAAGATCAAGGTTAGGCAGAGCTATTGGTAGGTTGCTGCTAGGGAAAAAAAAAACAGCAGCTGTCCATCCACTAGGGGTTTTCATTTTCGGTTCGGTTCGGTTTTTATAAAAAAAAAGTAACCAAACTGGAAAAAAAAAATTTGAAAAAAAAAAACCGAAACCGAACCGAAACCGGGTCAAACCGACCGGTTTCGGTTCGGTTTGGTTTTTTAAGGGAAAAACCATTTCAAATCGGTTTGGCTCGGTTTTTCCGGTTTGGCTCGGTTTT
>NW_011499873.1:891036-923957 GCF_000495115.2 Populus euphratica | reverse complement strand
GAGAGAGAGAGAGAGAGAGAGAGAGAGAGAGAGAGAGAGAGAGAGAGAGAGAGAGAGAGAGAGAGAGAGAGAGAGAGAGAGAGAGAGAGAGAGAGAGAGAGAGAGAGAGAGAGAGAGAGAGAGAGAGAGAGAGAGAGAGAGAGCAAGATACCATGGTTTTGCTATACAATTTAAAGCGTTCTTTATTTAGCACAAATAAAGAAATTTAGGAATAAAGGAACCCTAACTTATAAAATATGCGAGATTTTATTGTGAACCAAAGGTAAAGTGAAAAAAAGAGGGGTAAGAGGAATAAGAATAAGAATTATCACAATCCAGAGACATTGACATTGTTAAGAAAAGGAATTGACCAGTTTTTACATTTTAAGGAAAAGGGAAAGCATTGAGACCTTTTCCAATACGGTGGCAACTATTCTCTAAAAAATTGTCAAGCAAGTCTCTTCTGGTCTGGTTCTTTTATCATTCTAACACATATTAATAAAAGTTCTATGCAAATAATATATGTTTAAAAAACACAAGGAAAGCTATACAGTTTCAACGCAACAGTTATTGAGAATAACAATTATTTTAAAATTTATGTTCCTTTCAAATTAATTAACATATACAAAAATTTAAATTAATTAACATATATAAAAATTAACTCAAAATTTTATAAAAATTTAATTAGAATGAAATAAGATTTAACATCTAGTAGCTCGAGAGAGAATTTAGAGTCAAGCACAACCTCATTTGGTGATTTTTTAATATAAAATTAGAATTGTTCTATTAAGATTTTTTTAATGGTATTAAATGTGTGAAAAAAAATCTTAGGTTTTGAGATATTTTAGTGTATGTGTTTCATAAGGGTTACTTGTTCAAGCAGGATAATTTAGGGGTTTTTGCGAGGTTTAAAGGTTTAATTATTAATTTGAGTTCATGTAAATATTTATATTTTATATTATTTTGTATTTAGTAATGTTTATTATTTAAGTGATATTTAAGAGTGTGATGGTGGTTGTTTTTAAAAATATTTTTTTGTTTAAGAATCATTAAAAATAATATTTTTTATTTTTAAAAAATTTATTTTTAATATCAGCCCATTAAAACTTTTTAAAAATAAAAAAAATTAAATTTTAACCACCCTCCACTTTTTAAAAATATAAAAAGATAATTTTAAATAAAAAAATTAAATTTTAACCACCCTCTTTATGAGGCTACAATCTCTTATTATCTTCTGCTTCACTTCTATATGAAATCACTTAAGAGTCATTCCTTCACTTATTATTGTTTTTATATTAGGATATAGTACATGCCATATTTATTTATTTATTATTATTATTTTAAAGGGCTTGAGCATTGGAAGGACAACCTAGGTCTTAAAAAAGCCATCCTCCATGATTATTGACAAAGTTAAAATAACTTAGAAAATATAGGTTGTTTAGTAAAATGATATAGTGAATTAAGAATAATAAGTTGTAGCCTATGAAAAAAAGTGAGGTGTAATTTGATATTATATTTTTATTTTTATTAATATAAATATTTATGTCAGTTTATGTATCACTTGACAACTTCTATATATTTTAAAGTTAATAATTATATAAATTATTAGTAATTTTTAGATTTATAATTTTATAACTAATAATTTTTTTTAAAAATTTTAATATCTGATCAATTAAGTTATTCCTATCAAAGTTAATATTATAGTTTATTTAAAAAAAAAAATGCACGATGCAGTTAGCAGGAGCACCGTTTATCCAACTTCAATGCAACACACCTTTTTATCGGCAAGGTATAACCTTGACCCCTCTTATTGTACATTGTTTAAATTTGCAGAAGAGAGAAAGCGGCAGGCAGGGAAAGAAATGGCAATGGGTTATAATATCGGTAACCATCATCTGGCTTTTCATCGAAATTTGAAAGAAACCAAACACAAAGAAAGCCGTTTGTTCCACGAGAAGCTGTGATTACTTCAAGGCAACACTTGGGCAAGATACTTTTCTCAATTCTTGATTGTTTTTTTAAAATCTTTAAATTCATATTTTTTTAATGGTTTTTCTTATTGTTTTTCATGAACGGATTTAAAAATAGAAAGATAATTATGAAAAAATTATTTTAATATATTTTTAAATAATAAATACTTTGAAAGATAAAATATACAACGTTTACAACATGCTTTCAAAAGCAATCTTTTTTTTTTTTCCCTTTTTTTAATATTAAAATTGTGGTTAGACAGCTTTAGCTGTTGGTGGTAATTGTACATGATATATTTATTTCTCTGTGGAATGATAGATTTAATTATCCATGGGAAATCTCATTCCAGAACCCAAGGCACAGTTCCCCAAAAAAGGAGCAAATTGCATCTATATATTAAAAAGTAACTAAAATATATAATTATCAAAACTCATTTTGGAGACTTAATTTAGAAAAAAGTCATGATCATTGAGTTCAGTCAGATAAATTATCTTAGTCAAATAATATCATTTCATTTATTTTTAATTTTTTAAGATTTAACTCGACCAATTTTATAAGAATTTAAAATAATTAATTAAATTATAAAAAATCAAATCGAGTTAATAAAGTTCTACAAAGCTAATATCTTTTTAGTTCTAACTCGAAACCTAATCATAATCGTGGTCATAAACTTTTTAAGTCAACCTCTAAAAGGCTTAATAATTATATTAAACTATAATAAATTTAATTAATAATTAACTACCGTATACAAGAGATGAGATGGGAGTCCAAAATTTACTCAGGATAAAAACAATACGTCCTTTTCTAGCTCATGAAGTGGTGGGACCCGACTGCACGATTCGACGCCATTCATCGACCTATTTTTCTTTACATATTCTCTCACGTGTAGTATTTCCTCCTTCCTTTATTCCCACGTGCTTCAATACCCTTCAAAACATTCCTCTCTCCATTACCCCTCCCTCGAGTCTCGACTCCAATTCCCCGCCTGCAACTTCCCCTGTCTCCCTCCCTCTCCCTCTCCCCCTCTCTCTCTCTCTCTGTTTTCAAGAAAATAATGAATTCCCTAAAAAATCTCTCAGTATTCTTTCTCTTGCTTTTAATCTTTACTAACCCTATCGTCTTATCTTCTTCTTCAAAAACAAGAAGCACAAGTACAAATAACATTGACTATTCATTTTCGTTTTTTGATGGTACCATTGGTAATTCCTTGAATTCCAAGACAAAAAACCAATCAAAATCCACGGAGAGAAAAGCACCGACGTCAACCGGCTGTGAGGTGTGGACCAAAGCCTGCTCAGAGGCTGTTTTAGCACTGGCACGGCGGCCAGATACGGTTACTTGGTTAAAGATCGTGAGGAGGAAGATTCACGAGAATCCAGAGCTTGCTTTTGAAGAAGTCAAAACAAGTGAGTTAGTTAGATATGAGTTGGATAAGATGGGGATTGAATACAGGTATCCTTTAGCCAAAACGGGTATTCGGGCTTGGATCGGCACCGGTGGGCCTCCTTTTGTGGCTGTTCGAGCTGATATGGATGCCCTCCCAATTCAGGTAGCTAGTACCGATTTTTTTTGTTTTTGTGCGTTTTTGTATGTATGCACGTGTATTGTTCGGGACGATGGTGTTAGTGTACTTGATAATTAATGATGACTTTGAACTCAGAGGCTTCATAGAAAACCAGCTTTTTGCGAGGTTCCCTTTTTATATTTTTGTTTTTCAAAAAAATAGAAATTAAAACTGGAAATTAGTTATCTGTTTTCTTCTTTTGTATTTTAGACTTGAATTAGCAGCATAAAAATGTCTGATTTAAATAATTTTTTGTGGTTGGGATTTGTAGCTTCCTGCTTGTTTTTATCAAGCCCTTGATCTAAACTAATTTCTTTTTTCTTAATAAAACTAGAGAGGAAAAGAAGTAAAATAATGTGAAATGAGAATTTGTGCTCGGATATTATTTATTTATTTGTACTGACATGGAAGATAACCTCATTATGAATATATTAACATTTATTAACACGTGTCAGATTAAAATCAGAACTAGTGTGATTATTTGAGCCTGTCTTGCAAGTGTCAGGCTAATATCGGTGATAAGACAGACAAACCATACGAACATTCAAATTTTAATGTGAAAGTTATCAGAGTATACTGACAAAAAATACTTGATCTGTTTTGCATTGGGGCAATTATTAATATTAATGTCTCTATATGGGACGAGGGAGTCACTTTAGGCTTTCCGGTGTCACATGGTAATAAATTGGCTAGCCTAGCTTAAAAAAGAACTACCTAAATCTTGGGGTTGTTTGTTCTAGGAAGCTGTAGAATGGGAGCATAAAAGCAAGGTAGCCGGCAAAATGCATGCTTGTGGGCATGATGCTCATGTCGCCATGCTGGTGGGTGCTGCCAAGATTTTGAAGAGCCGCGAACATCTCTTGCAGGTTTGTTTTTTTTTATATTATAAAAGTCTTAAATAAATCGTAATAGGCATGGTTCTAGTTACCGTTTTCAATTTCAATAAGAAATTGTCGGGAATCGTGAATTTAAGGAGAATGTTGGGTCTCTGGAGAGAGTGAAGTTTGTTGTGTACAAGGAGCAGAGCATGATGATGCTATGGAAACAGGCAACAAGAGTAGAATGCCATGGATCCGTGAACAATTTCTGTTGGACCTCATTTTGAGCGGATAGCATTGAATTGGTCTCTACCAAAAAGTATGGGCAGGGGAGGATGGTGTTGGGTCACTTTCTCTTAGCCATTAATGCCGAATAGCTTTTTTTATTTTATCACTTTCTCCTTGCTATTTTCATCAACTGCTTACCTGTCTCCACTCTTCAGTTTTTGGGCACGATGAATCTGTGGTCTATTCCATCGCACTCTAAGCATCATCTGAAATCTTTAATTACCCTTTCCCATATCCGTATCGTTGTTGCAGGCACGAAATTCTCAAACCCACCGCGCAGTTACGTCTTCGTTATGAGTAATGCTACACACATACAGCGATCATTTTTTTTTGGCACGATACTTAATCATTTAATAGTTTATACATCTGTTTGTACGTGAATTTAGTATTTTTTTTCAAATCATTCTTCATATAAAAAAATGGAAAATAATTTACAGACAGAATCTTCTCACTAAATTTACATACAATCTGATATATCATCATTTGAGTGTTAAAATATGAATTTTTTAGATTCTAAATGATTAGATTTACATGAAAAGCGTAGCTGCTAGATGTATTTGTTTTGAAAATTTGCTTGTACATCAAACTCTTTATTGAAAATTGATGGCTATACAGAAGACAAAATCACCACAACTTCCTCTCCAGTTTAAAGTGAGTCAGAGGTAGTTTAAATTTCTGGGCATCTCGTGTAATCAAAACGTGTGTTTTCTTTCTTTTCTAGGATTCCTCGCTCATGCTTTTGTCTTAATCAGTTTGACATATGAGAAAACCAACTGCCCGTAATGTGAAAGTCATGCATCCTGAGTATTCAAATCATACATGGGCACACTACTTTCTTCTGCTCTCATTTGCTTTTTTTAAGTACGGGTAATTGGGTTGGAATTTGGAAGCCAAAAGCATTTTACCACTTTTTAGTGGGATGTCACATTCTGTGGACAATATTTGTTTAGAAGAAGCGCTGGTGATGACTTTTGAGATCTTTACTACGTTAGATTTTATCCTTGTAAACTCATATTGTTACTTGATTTGTTACCTGCATGGACAAGACACCTAAGATTTTGATATGCATAGTAGCTTAGTAAAGTTGTTGCTGCACAGTAAATCTCTTCATTTAAATTTTTTTTTTTTTTTGTTGGGGTTAATGTTGCAAATTTATTTCTTACTGTGTCCTACATGGGAGCGGATTTGAAGCCCAGAATCTTTAGCTTAAAGAAATGAATTAGCCAGGAAGTTAGTTTTCCACGATGGCATTTTTAAATGCCTAAAGTATATGGAAAGGTAGCATTAAAGAAATAATGTTCCGAAGAAACAAACTTCTGTCCATTGTCACTCTTTCTGTAAGAAATAAACCATATAAGCCAAGCGAAATGCTTAAAGATTTGATCCCTTGAAGAGAATGTTATTGTCTAGACTATTCAATAGTGAAATGAAATTAGGTTTATTATACTTCCTTGGTTTTAAATGAAGTGATTAGTTTGGGTTAATTTCAAACACTAATGATTTTTATACTCCGAAGTAACTTAATTGGATATTTGATGTTCCTAAAGGACTAGTGATTTTATAAAACCAGGTCATAATTGAACAAAAAATTCAACAGGTTGACATAGACGTGTAAGCTAATTCTGCTTTTATCACCTCGAGTCGCGTAATGAAATCAACGGAAAATGATGATCATCTTCCATGCCCGGGACTCTATCTTGATGGGAACTCTATAGTCTGTACAGCTTTCTCAAAATTATACTTAAAAACAGAAGATTTTTATTCATGTTTTGATGATACCACGGTGGATATCTAAACTTGCTAGTTTCGGTGCTGCAATTACAGGGAACTGTAATACTGCTCTTTCAGCCAGCAGAGGAAGCTGGGAATGGAGCAAAACGGATGATAGCAGATGGGGCTCTCGATGACGTGGAAGCTATATTTGCAGTTCATGTATCCCATGAACATCCCACTGCTATCATCGGTTCAAGGCCTGGTGCTTTGCTTGCTGGATGTGGCTTCTTCAGAGCAGTGATTAGTGGCAAAAAGGGCCGTGCTGGTAGCCCTCACCACTCTGTTGATCCCATTTTGGCTGCCTCTGCAGCTGTAATCAGCTTACAGGGCATTGTGTCTCGTGAAACAAATCCCTTGGACTCTCAGGTATCCATGTTCAAAAAAAGCTTAGCTTTCCAAAACTGTTTGCATTCTTCAGAATTGTAATTTCTAGAACTCGGAATTGCTCAATGCAGGTAGTGTCTGTCACCACAATGGACGGAGGCAATAATCTGGACATGATTCCAGAAACCGTTGTACTCGGTGGCACTTTCAGGGCATACTCCAACACAAGTTTTTACCAGCTTCTTCAAAGAATCAAAGAGGTTTGTTCTGATTCCCATTTTATAATTCGATTCATGTATTAAATTGAATTAATATATACTTTAGGCTATCATGACTTAAATCATCGCATGATCGCTGGCCTGCTGGCTAGCTATCGATCCGGGCCTGAATGACCTTCTGTTTAGGTAATTAATAACCCACCTTCCATATTCTCCTACCTTTCTTGTCGAAGCCTGAAAAGGAAACACCTTGTTCTGTGGCTTACGACTTACAAGTGGGGACCATAAACGCATGTCTCCAGCCACACTAGCCTCAAGGAGGCTTCATACTTTATAGTTATAGGCCACTCTTTGCTGAGTACTTGTCTAATGTGAATAGTTGATCATCTAACAGTTTTTGAGTCCGTATGAAACAGGTGATTGTTGAACAGGCTTCTGTTTTCAGATGCTCAGCAACAGTAGACTTCTTTGAAAAGGAGTCCACGATCTATCCCCCAACAGTGAATGATGATCATATGTACGAGCATGTGAGAAAGGTGGCCACTGATTTGTTGGGTCCAACAAACTTCAGGGTGGTACCCCCGATGATGGGTGCCGAGGACTTCTCGTTCTACACACAAGTGGTCCCTGCAGCTTTCTATTACATAGGCGTGAGGAACGAGACATTGGGTTCAATACACACAGGCCATTCACCATATTTCATGATAGATGAAGATGTTCTCCCCATAGGTGCTGCAACACATGCAGCTATTGCTGAAAGATATCTCAATGAGCATGGTTGAAATGAAGTAATAAGCCCTAGCTTATGCAGCTAGGCAATAATTGAATCTCTCAGAGCAAGATAATGCGGTAACTTGCCATGCGATTCCTGCTTTATTATTTGTGGCATACATGGGGTAGGGGAGGGGGGCGATAGAAGGGATTGATTTCCCTTCGCCAGTGTAAAGGATCAAGGGAGAATCCATACTCATGGATGAGGTTGTAAGCAGTAACTCTGTTTGAACTCTTTCAAGCTATAGTTAATTCGCTTTTAGTTCTGTTCAAAGCATTGGTATTACAGGTATCTTTTTTCGCTTACAAAAAATTATTATATAATTTAAGCAGAAAATTATTCATAATTTGATTGCAAGGTCCTGCCAATTAGAGTAAATATCCTTAACCCTGTGATCTATGTATTAGAAACTTGTAATGTCTAATGCTTTGAATTCGAAAAGTACAACTTCAGGGTTTTGATAAATTTAAAATTCCATTAAGATGGGATGAGAAGTTCTATAAGATTGAAGAGATGTTTTTCCCAGCCCAGTTCTTGACCCGCGGAAATCATTTAAATTAAAAAAAGAGGGAAGAAATTAAAAAAAAACTAAAACTAAAAGAGATGGAGAAAATAGTGTTCACCTACCACGGACGAGAAAAGTGTTTTTTCCTTCTTGACCTTAAAAATAAACAGCTCTTTGTCATGTGTTTAAGGGTAAAATAATATGTCTTGGGATAATTAAATTGATTGGAGGCGGGACATGTATTTTGTCTTTGGATTGAATATTAAATTTACAATAATGCCCTTAAAAGAAATTAATTTTGAACTCCTACTCCAGGTTAATTTGTACCTTTAATAAAAAAATATACAATAAATTAAAATTTTTATCCTTGAAATAAAAAGAACTAATAGGCAAATGGAGGGTCTTTTTCTTATTTTAAATATTGTTGCATAGTAAAAAGATTTTGATGTTTTCAGTGTTAAATAATTTAACTTTTAAATTAAAGAGTATTTGTGTCATTTTATTGCTAGTGTTTTTTTTGTAATTAATTATTTTGGGTGGGGTTATATGATTATTTTAATAATTTAAAAAGAATTAAATAAAAGGCTAATATATATAAGCTCCTTCGTCATTTTTAAAAGACCTGTTCAGTTGATTCTAATAATCATAAAAACTATTTTGGTGTGACTTCAACTTCATCTTAGTGTGACTTCAACTTCATCTTAACATCTTTTACTTGGTTATTTGAACTTGCACTAATAGGAGGTTTGATTTATTATTGGCGGCTATTTCTTTTTCTTTTTTCTTTTACTTTTTTTCTAGATGTTTGTGCCCTACCACTCAATTTTCCAAGCCAACCCCTAAATTTCTATTTATTTTATTTAGTCCTTGTTATTTAGGTTATAACTTTTTTCAAAACAATTCATTGAATTAGGTTTTTCTTCAATTTCATCCTCATTTATTTTTTTTTGACTTTGTCTAATTTTATCTATATTTTTTTATTGTTATTTTTGTAGTCTAAAGTAAATTTTAAAGTTGCATTTCTTTTTGGATTCCACCATTCGTAAATCTTTTCCTTATAATTTCATTCTCTCTCTTTTTTCTTCGTTTTGCTTTGCAAGATTTTCAAAAGTGGTATATTTTTACCAAATTTAATTATTTAGCATTTAATTGGTTTGGATTTAAGCTTGGTTAAGTACATGTTTAAGATTTTACAAGTTACAAACTTTATAAATTAACCTAGCTTTATGAACTTTGCCTTAAATTGCTTTAGTTTTTTTTTTCTTCATTTTATCTTTTCATTTTTTTTTTATTTAATTGGGTTACCTCATGCCTTTTTATCTATTAAGTTTATTTTTAAAATAAATTTTATTCTTGAATTAAATAAAATTAATTTATTAAATTTAAGTAGGTGCTCACTTTATTTTGTTTGGCTCAATTTGTTTTTCCAAGGTTACTCTAAATTTTACAATCAAGTTTAAACTATATTAACAAGCTTTTTTTTTTTTATAATGGGCAATGTTCGAGCATGTTGCCATCATTCCTTTAAGCCCCACCCTTTTCTTGTGGGTATATTATATTTGGTTGTTTGTTACCATATATTTTTTATAACTTATATGCTATCATTGCTTATAATTTAAATCAAATTATTAAATACAGTTAAATTAATGACTCGAGTATCACGTTATAAATATTCTCATCATCTTAAACATCCCTTATGTGTGCTAAAATTTCTTTGACTCGAGTATCATGTTTTTTTTACTTCTTTATAAATATTGTCATCGTCTTAAACATCCCTTTTGTGCGCTAAAATTTCTTTGACCCAACCATGGAGCAGCACGGGTCACCAATGTAACATCATAAATCCCATCCCCCCAATGGCCCCTCACCTTTGCCTACTTGTTTGACCCAGCGGTTCAAATTAATCCCACCTTAGTCCAACTCGTTCAGAAGCTGACCATCTGCAACCCGGTCAGGTCTCACTAAACGATGTGACAATATACAAGTAAATATAACTTCAATGATACCCCGCCTAGATTTTAAGAACATGCCACAAGACAAGTATATATAACTTCGAGGAACCTGAGTGACTGGGCAAAGGAGGAGGGATATCCAGTCAGACCGAATCCCCGTTGCATCTAGGCATATAGACCAGACCCAGTCAAATCAGTAGAGAACAAAACTCAGCCAATAAAATCACATATAAAACACACATTAGTTAGTTGTCCTCCTGTGTATGTCACTCCATAAACACATAAATAAGTTCATCAATAAGCCCCATATGTGGATTTGTCATGGTCATTGACGATGCGCGGTTCCCCTGAACTACTGAAAATGCTGTGCATGACAATCCTACATTTCTGCTGTGCTTATTCACATAGAAAGGCATACATTTTATTTAAACATACCAAAACACGTTCCAGCTTTTTGACGAGGACAACAGCAGGCTAAAAAGATGGGTGTGCTAAGCACGTCCATTCAGATTCCAACCTTATGCTAATGCCACATAATTACAGAAAGAGTACAAGAAAGTTCCCTCTAAAGGTTTTCCACAACTAACAATGCCTCATTTGTAGGATAAGCTCACCTCTTCTCACCACACAAACATCTTGCAGCTTGTAGAGCGAAATATGTTAGGATAATGTCAGCGCCAGCCCGTCGAAGACACATCAAGGACTCCATCATAACTTTTTCTTCATCAATCATTTTGAGAACCCCACCAGCCTTAATCATTGAGTATTCACCAGAAACCTGCACTCATAAATTAAGAGAAAAAAAATCATTATGAAGAATATGTAAAAAGTTCAGAGGGGGCAAGGAGGGGCACTAAAGCGAAGTTGTAGTTGAGGGACAACCAGCAATATGGGAATCTGGCTACACTGGCAACACTAATTCCACCGTTAACCAAAAAATATATTTTTGATGAAGGCTAGTGGCATGAAAATCCAGCTGCTGATCAAAATTTTAGTTTTTACAGGTATGCAGGGGCAGATAGTATCATGGGCTATGTCATATAGGTTAGAGGGAAATATTTTCAGTCAAAACTGAAAATGTCTTCTGCCAGACCATAATATCCATATAGTTACGGACCATACCTGATATGCAGCAATTGGCAGAGGAGATTTATCTCTGAGAAGCCTTATAATATCCAAATAAGGAAGACCAGGTTTCACCTGTGAAACAAGCAGAAGCAGCTTCAGCATGACAGAATGTTCCCCATTAATAGAATACATTTCAAAGTTCCAAAGAAAGCAATGCCAACCAGAAGGATATCAGCTCCTTCAGACTCGTCTTCATGGGCCTCAACCAGAGCCTCTCTGTAATTTGCTGGGTTCATCTGATAACTTTCATTCACCATGCCAAACAATATCCAAAAGTCAGCACCAAAATTGCATGTTTATAAAATTTGCCACATTTCAAAGAAACAAAAAAAACCCTATACGTCTTTTTGTCTCCAAAGCGTGGGTTTGAGTCCAGTGCCTCTCGAAATGGTCCATAAAATGAACTGGCATATCTGTGTAGAAATATGAGGGATTAGAACATAAAAAACACTAACCATTTGCATTATATCATACAGTTGATATGAAACAGGCCAGAATTGGACATAGATCACAGGATAAAGCAACAGGAAATGCCAACATGTGGTACGTGAAGAAAGTATATAGTTGCATAACATAGGAGGTTTTAAACATTTGGAAATTGGAAAGTGAGAAGGGGGAAGTTCCCTCCATTTATTCCTTTTTCTATATAAATCATAAAAGCTTTCTGAACAAGATTGCAAACTCATGGTTGGTCTCTAGTTTAAAAGCTTGCATTAGTAATTGGTGAGTTATAGCTATATATCTCCACACTTACACGAGTTATATAGAAAAATGAAATTTCACCCATAGCACAAGGAAAAGAGGTAATGTGTGTGTGTGTGTAAAAATAAATAAACAAATTAATTAAAAGAGAAATCAACCCTTTGAATTACTTTGCCGTATAGGACATGATTGAAACATGCTGAAATCCTTCTGCATCAAGAGCTTTCCTCATTGCTCCTACACGCCCATCCATCATGTCACTTGGACTAACAACATCTGCTCCAGCCCGGGCCTGTTGGTAAAGTGACATCATAAACAGTATAAATGGCTCAATTCATAAAGAGCGCAACACCATTTACCCCAGCTTGATATAAGTCTTAAAATCAGAGTTCATATGTTTTTGTGAGGACTGAAATCATCAATCTCAGGATTGAAAAAGATATGCATCAGGGAATAAGAGGGAAGGGGACCAAATGAGTTTTCTGAAACCTCGGGATTGGCCCTCAAATCTTCAAAAAACTCAAATAGAAGTACTTCATATTGATCCAAATGGTGAATTGTGCAATACATCCATTCAGAATTACCTGAGAAACAGCTTGTTTACATAATTGATACACTGTCTCATCATTCATTATGACTCCTGCAAAGTATCAAGGACAGATCAGTAATTCATGCGTAGCTACTTCTTTCAAGTAGTGCTCATCATCAACCCAACTTTCATGCTCGTGCACAGTAATGTTACAAATAGAAAAATCATGACAAGACAAATATTTAGATAAAAAATAATTTTTTTCCTTAATCAAACTGGCTGTGTAATTCAATAACAAAGGAAGTCCTGCAAATTATGCCAAAGGTTTGTCTAATTTTAATACCAATCCTTGCATTGTGCTAATTGAATTCTTTTTTTTAGGATATATCTGATTTTTTGTTTAACACACAAAAGATATAGCTTCTTCATTGCTAAAGGAGAGCGGAAGCTGACCCTATAAAGAACAACTTAAATACCAACTAGAGATTGGCTAAAGGTAAATATATTTAATGGTTTGAAATAAAAAGAATCTTAATGCATTTGATTCCAAGCTTGGATTATTGCCCATTCGTGAATATTTAAGCAAATATCATATCTTACAATTTGGCAGGTGTCTTACATCATCTTAGTCATCTCGTATTAAAGTGATCTTAGCAGTTACAGTTTTCTTCTTAATATAACAGCAACAGTTGAGATATCAGATGTGTCTCTTACCATCTTCTCTGACAATGCCATCATGCCCATCAGAGGAATATGGATCCAGAGCAACATCAGTGTAGATAACCTACGCAAACAGAAAAGACTGAGAGAGGTTACCATACTCAAAGCACAATTTCTTCGGCTTGAAGAAGCATCCTAAAAGATAGAAAAACTAGGTGCTTTGACTTACAAGGTCAGGGTATTTGTCCTTGAGCAGCCGTATTGCTCTAGGAACTAGACCATTATCATTGTATGCTTCATCTCCCGTGGAAGACTGGCATGCAAAAATCAATTATCTTATACTTATCTAAAAAGAAGGGAAATCTAGAATTTTTTCAATAAAGAAAAGAGAAACCAGAGGAAAAACATAAACCTTCAAAGCATCTGGAACTTTGGGAAAGAGAACAATACTGTTTACACCAACATCTCGAGCCTTCGCTACCTGCACCAGACTGCTTATGTTAGAAGGGCACCATAGTTGGGTATATAGATTAATCTTGTAATGCAAGAACAAAAAATACCAACAGAAAATCTTGAGCATGGGTGTTCTGTTGAAGGAACTAATGCAGAATCTTTGATTTTTCCGCATCATTTTAAACTTCTTACCAGTAAATTTTTAATTGGTTTGAGTAAAATTCATTAACTGTCAATAGAACCCATTTTAGTGGATTTCCTCAGCAGTTAAAGGAAATTCAAGTCAGTGCAATGCAATGGATCTGAAACTTATAAAAAAATGTGGGTTTAAATAACTACAAATATCATTTCTGTCAAGAATAGATAATGAAGTGGAATATTAGGCAGGGCCAAACGACCTCTTCCACAAGTCCATGTCTCCATCCAAGCCTATAACATCCAGGCATTGCTCCAATAGGTGTGTCTTCCTCACCTGCAAATCTCAAAACACATGATGCAAACTAAGAAAGATAAAGTTCCCTAAGAAAAGGAGGAGATTATAAATTAAACTAGAAAAGGAAGCACATAATCATCACCTGCAAAAATACCAACCTTCATGAATAAAAAGAGGATAGACAAAATTGGCAGGCGATATGCTAGTTTCTTGGAATGTTGCTCTCATGGCAGGTGACTTGCGATTACGACGTGGACGACGACTAAGTGGCTGACAAAAACCAGCATCAACAATCAATCAGATTTGAGAATAAAACGTGTACATTGAGTGGTACCACATAATTGATACGCCATTATTACACAAATAATCAGAAGTAATTTCCTTAAAAAAATCTAAATATTTGACATTAATAAACAACAAAAACAACCAGTTGAAAACAAGCAATTACCCACAAAATGTCAAATGATTCGATTCAATTCAATTCGAATCAAGCTGAGGAACTTACAAGAGAAGGGACGACAGGAGTCCCAGCGGGTGCGGCAGGCATAGGCAGCACAGGAGGGGCCTCGGGCACGTTCCCTGCCACAACAGCAGCTTCACATTCCGCGTCACTTAACCCCAACTTCTTTATTGGACCATCCTTCTTTTCACTGGCTCTCACAGTAAAAACACGCTTTGGACATCCTATAATCGAGGTTTTCTTGCCATCATTGAACCTCAAGTTATTCTTAACAGAAGGTTTCAGACCAAAATAGTTTTTGCCTTCCACTGCAGGAACCGTGCAGGGACCACTGAAGATTGACGAAGCCATGACTGTCTCAGAAACACAAATAAATAACCATAAAAAAAAAGAAAATAAAATCAATGGTGGTAATGACCTGGCAAGTGTAAATTTGCAAAGGAAAGAGGGTAATTAAAGAATATAATAAGCCTTTCAGCGATGTTTGGCAATTCGATTTATTTATAGCATAACAACCAAACAGAGGAAATAACAAAGCGAAATGGAAACGTGAAATTGGCGAGAACGAGGAGATCGTACCTTGAAAGCGAAGAAGCCGTGGGAGTTGGAGAGAGAGTGGGAGGAGAGGGCTTATCTGTTGACGGGGAAAGGAAATAGAGGGGAGCCAATAGAGAGGGAAGTTGGTGGGGACGTTGACAGAATATAGTAAAACTTCGACAAATGACAAGGAACAGGCTGGTTGGTTCTTAAGGTGGATGGCTGTTGTTGGGTGGGCTTGTTGAGTCTACTTCGATTTGTTTTGCACTCACTTTTTCGGTCACTAACACTTTATTTTGGGCCTAGGCTTTCAACAGGGCCTTATTAAGTCTGGGCTTGGGTCTGAATAATTAGTAATCTGGATAATTCTACTGCTAATCCTACTAACATGAGAGAGCATCTCATTATCTCTTTGCGTCACGTCTATGTGTAGCGGCACTATGGGGGCAATGATATGGCATCCGAATAAAACGACAGGAGCTGGGGTAGCATAAATTAGCTCTCAGGCAAAATATACATTCTACTCAAACATTTTAATCATAGGGTTAGAGCTTTTAATCATACTAGACAAGCACACAAGCGATTTTTTTCCTTTTCTTTTCTTAGTGTTTCGATATATATCTTATTTATCTCTTCGATTTTGGTATAAAAAAATAGAGAAGTTAAAAAGACGACGAGTACTCTTTTCTTTACAAAAAAAAAATAATAATCAAATTTAATATCTTTTCTTAAAAAGAAAGACATTTTAATAATACCCATTTAACTAAAACTCGGTTGTAAAAGAATAATCATAATAAAAATCAGGTCTTTTCAGAATACAGAATTATGATATGGTCTACTCAAGATTCCTACGAGATGCCCGTTTGAGCCTCAAGCAACCACATGCATATGGTCTGGCTAATTAACAAGATCGCAACCTAACCCTAAGTCAATTGTGGTTTGTAAGAGGTGTGCTGGTTAACGTGTGTGTTTTGTGGGGTTTTTGATATGTTAATATTCAAAATAAATTTTAAAAATAAAAAATTAAATATTATTTAAAAAAAACACTAAAATCCTTCAACGGACAAAATCTAGCGTGATATATACGTGGGAAATTTCACTGTCATCCAATTGAAAATATTTTCTCAGACTGGAAAAATGAGTTGACAAGAGAAGAAGAAAAGAAAGAGGAATATTTATAACGGGACAAAATGACCAAAGCCAAATCCTTGATATAAATTCGAGTGCTTAGCCAAAAGAAGAAGATGTACAATTGAAGAGATTACTCATTGAAACATGGCCTGATTCCATGTTAGGCTTACCAGCGCATTATATGAGAAAAAAGGGACCTAGCTAAAAATTCATGTGCAGGATTTGATTCTGGTTGGACACCACAGCAAAGCAAGATTTTCTAAAAGGAGTGGATTTTCACGCATGAAATTACTTATAATCATGACAATCATGTATAGACTCTTAGATGAAAGCAAGCTAACAACAATTGAGCAAAGAATGTTACTTTTCTTGCCTTTTCTTTTCCATTACAAGCCCTAACCATACCTTGGGATACTGAGATCACTATCATGAGGTCCCACGAAAGATATAGGATTGGAAAGGGAATAAAAAAAAAAAAAAAGTTCACGGATTCGCAAGCTCTTCCTGCTTATATAGCAGTACTAGCAAGAAAGACTCTGACCACTTGCATGTACAATTGTGCAAGAGCAGGATTAATAGCCTGAAAGAATATATGTGAAGCATGGAAGAAAATGGTGATTGAGAGAGATCGAGGGAGGTCTGTATGTGAACGAAACACCCCTTGTCTTTTCGCGCCCCTGAAACGCAAAATGATTTTCGAGGTAACTGCGCGCATTGTCAAGGCTAGCACGGTTTACAGACATATTATTGACACTCATCAACTCTTACATGATCTTCAACCTTGATTGTGAACGTTGGGAAAAAACAAATGGTTCTCTGACTTTTGTTGGACCTTGTATGTGTTCATGCTCGTGCGCCCAGAAAATATTAATTTCCCTGAGGCAAACATAAAGGCTTTAGGTAATCAATAGAAACCAATGAATTTTAGTCTATTATTGTGATCGATTTGAATGGATCGCCGTGAGCAATTTCTTGTTATGTGTTCACATGCAGAAAATTAAAAAAACTAAAATAGAAGAAATTAAGAGAGCCCTCAGCTAATTAATTAATTAGCTTAGCATGTGTTAAAAAAAAGGTTTTGTATTATCGAAAATTCAATGATGGGACACGATAAGGAGGAAGCACTGCCTGGCCGCGATCCTATTTATTTGGAAAATCTTCTTCAAGCGACATGTTGCAGGATAGCGTTAAGCAGGAGCATAAAAAGAAACAAAAACTAATCTGTAGAAATAAAGATTTCACAACTAAGAAACTTCAGAATTAATTATTAAGAATACAGATTCTGAATCATGAAATTATTTTTTCTTTGTAAAGAATACCAAACTAGTAGAACGCAATCAAGATAGGGTGGAGAGAACCTAAAATTGTCCACCAAGACAACTTTGCGTTTATGAGATGTTAATCTTCTATCATATATTTTAATTTGAAGAGTGTCGATAAGATGTAGAAAAAAAATCCAGATAAGGTACAAGAAAACAAATCTACACATATTCTGATGTAAGTTGAAGATGTCCTTTCTTGTAATAAATGTTTCGTGTCTTAATATTCCAATTTCCCAATTAATTTTATTCTCGGCATGTAAGATTTATCAATTTAATTTTAGTAGAGTCATCCAAGATTAGATGGCACATGCAGATTAATTAAAGCCATGTATTGTTATAGTTGATCACTCTACCATAGATATCATAATTTTTCAAAGCATGTTTATAACGATCGAGAAAAGATTGCATAAAAATCCAGTTAGAAGAGGGTGCTTTCCTTTATTGGAAGAATATATATATATCAAAGATTTATTCACATCAAAACTCTTTTTAGATAGTATGGGAGCTACACGTTTAACCCTAAAGAAATATATGGTAATCAACCGAATATTATTCTAAATTTATATTTTGAATATCACCACCATAAATATGTTGTAATTAGTTTGATAGCCATCACTTCAGACAAATCAACCGAACCAATTTCAATACCAGCATCATAGATCATTGTTCACCAAGACAACTTTATGTTTATTGTTAGTATTATACTGGATAAAACCAATCACTCATATGACCTCAAATCATGTACATGTATATTAAGAGAAATTATTTAAGATATAAACAAACGAAGAGTTTGCTTTAGATTTATCCTATATGGAAATAATACCTTTATAATATAATTAAGTTTTTTAAATCTCTAAAAAAATAAAAAGAGAAAACAAGAGAAAAAAATATGTTTGTATTTCTTTTTTTTTCCTGTGTAGTACCTGGTTTTATTAGACTTAAAAATATTTTAATAAAATATTATATTTTTTAATATTATGATTGTTAATGAAATTAAATGACCATTAAAAAAAATTATGTTTCAAATTAAACTAAATAGATGATATTCAATTTTATCCTAGCAGTCACAAATATCAAAATTAATTATAAAATAAAAAAAAATTCAAGAATAAATCAATCCCAACAATCACAAGTGTCAAGTGCTATATTTTGATATTATAAATATTCATAGAATAGCATTAGGGAGCTCACTAGAAAAACTCATCTACCACGGTTTTCATTGAATTTACTACATAATAAAAACTCATATTTATAAACACTTAGGATAAATATCTTTCCCTTCTTTATTCATTTTAAAACTACACCAACAATATGTATGGGCTCTCGTAACAAAGTTTGATACCTCACTTGAGAAGCGAGAAACATAGCACCTGGAGATCCCAATCTTGAAACATGGATTAGAAACCACAAAGTAAAAGGTTGGTTTATTGACTCAATAAGTCTGTTGCTGTTTATGATTTATTCATTTCCCCATAACCAAGGAAATATAGGAGATTGTATTATAAACCTTCTATGATGGATCAAGATAATGCTTTTATTTTTTTAAATAGGATCAGAGGTCTTACAATACTATGCAAAATATGGTATACCATTATCAATATATTATAATGAACTTGTTGCTATTTTTCAAGAAATTAATCATAGAGCTATCTCCCAGAATAAAACAATTGAAGGGGTGGTCTAGTTGCATTCCACAATGGTTAGGCTTTGAATTCATATTTTTCTAAATATATTTAACTATAAAGTTGATTAGGTATGTAAAGAATTCTTATGAAAAACCCAAAACTTGATTTGAAGAGTACACATGCATGTGTTAGGAGAGAATACCAATAGAAATAAATAAGGGAAGGTTCTGGTGTAATCTTAGAAAGCTCGACTATATTGGTTGATCAAACTAGCAATGACCACTATTGGGCTCTATATAAAGTTGTAATAATCAACCAACTAGCAAGTTTAGCATACTGAAATGTTCTCTTTATGGTGAAACTTGTCATTCAAAACAACAGTATTATGAACTAATTGGCAATCCCAAATGAAAGGACTTCATGAAAAAACCTTAAAAAAAGACTGTAGGAAAAATTATGGTAACTTTTATAGAGGAAGACCAATCACCAACTATAACAAATATTGCTTACTCAAAAGTTATTAGTAAGACTTATATATTCTCTTTAACTTCCAAGAATAAACTTGGACTATTGATATAGTTGTCTTTAATTACACGATCAAGGACTTCATTGAATTAAAATCTTTTTCCTATCTCTATACTTTATTATTTTTATAACTAATGTTGGCACATCTCCTATTATTAGAGAGGGATATGTCATCTTATCCAATGCTCTCACTTTAAATATGGTCCTTATTGTTCTATCCTTTTAATACAATATATTATTTGTTAGCTAAATTACCTCTACTCTTTCTTGCATTGTAACCTTTTATTTTTTTTATGTTTTTCAAGAAATTTTGACTCAAAATATTTTTGGTTATATTATAATATGGGGTTAAACTTTACTACTTAGAGTTGATATGAAATAAAAAAAACTAAAATTTTATCATAAAAATCAAGCTAATAGCATAGATATAGCTCGAGCAACTATATCATTATGGTACCGCATACTAGGATATCTTTTTTTTTGTTATTTTAGAAAGATAAAATCATATATATATTTTAATTACGATTGATTTAGATTTCTATTGTGATACTTATGAATTGGCTAAAAGCCATTGTATTATATATTTACCAAGTCTGAATTAGAGTTAGTACCTTTTAAAGTTATTCATTTTGATCCTTAGGATCCTATAAAAATTCTTTTTATTTCTAAGCCATGTTACTTTATTACATTTATTGGTGAATATATAAGAATGATTTGGGTGTCGTTTTTATGTTTTTCAAAACATTTTAACTTGAAAGATTCTTGGTTATAATGTTAGATGAGGGGAAACTCTATTACCTGGAGTTGACATAAAATAAAGGGCCAAAATTCAATAAAAAAAAATGAAGTTAGTAGCATGAACATGGCTCGAGCAACTATATCATTATGACATCATATACTAAGATATCTTTCTTTTAGTTATCTTAGAAAGATAAAACCATATATTTTTTCCAATTACGATTTATTAAGATTTTCATTGTGACACTTATGAATAGGCTAAGAGCCATTATATTTTATATTTATCAAATCTGAATAAAAGTTAGATACCTTTTGAGGTTATTCACTTCGATGCTCAGGATCCTATAAAAATCCTTTTTAATTTCTAAAGTCTGTTACTTTATTTCATTTATTGATGAATATATAAGAATGATTTGGGTGTCATTTCTTAACAAAAAAAAAAAGAGGGTATATACATACTATTTTAAAATTTTTATAATATGGTTAACATTTGGTACTAAAAACATATTCGTATTCTACAATCCGATAATGATATATCTATACTATTTCAGTAAGTTTTTCAGTAATCTTAGAATTCTTTATCAAACCTCATATACCTATACTCCGTAAGAAAATGAATTGGTCAAAAGGAAAAGTATATAATTATTGATAGTGATTCATATCTTTCTCTTTAGTGTAAGCATAACTTGATTTTATTATGGAGAGGTTATGAAATTTATTGTTTATCTCATTAATTGAACAACTTTTTGAGTGATAAACTTTTAAACCTCCTAGCAAAAAAACACATTGCTCACTTCTAATTACTCACTTTTCAAATCTTGAACCACAGTTTTTGGTTGTATTATATATGTTCACATCCCAGAAAGTTCATGAAGAAAACTTGATCCTTGTGTAAAATGATGTGTCTATCTTGGCTATTCTGAGTTTAAAAAATGATATAGGTGATATAACACTTAAACTTGAAAACTAAATGAGATTTTGGATGCCTCTTTTCATGAATCAAAAGCTTGTTGCGCATGAGGGGTTTATAGATCTTCTCTTCATGAAACGAGCTATAATGAAATTAATGTATTATAAATAGGTACATGAAAAGATTGCTATAGAGAGTTTAAAAAATAAATGAATAATTTGATAAATTTAGTCAATAAGAGTATATAACATTCCTCAAGTTGGGAGTGAGTTACTGGTATAACCAAAAAATACCTTAAGTATGCCTTTAAATTTGCCTATATATATACCATTAACTGAAGAATCAATCTAGAATATTTTACCTCAAGTAATTTTAAATCTCATTATTGATGATTCTAATAAAATATATGTTCATGAAGAAAATATAACTCTCAAGCATTCACAAAGATCAAATAAAGAGGTTACAAAGAAATAATATGAAGTTGATCTAAAAGTCAAAGTCAAGTGCCTAATTAGCAACTATGTGTCCTTTCATAAATTGTTTAAATCATGTGTATTACTATTAATTAATTATCTACTATATTTATTCCTTTTGATTTTCAAGATGCATTAACCAATCCTACGTGGACAAAGGTAATAAGTAAAGAGATAAAGGTCTTGCAGAAGAATGCTAGTTGGGAAGTTATCTATTTACCTGAAATAGAGAGGAAATTAGGTGTAGATAGGTTTTTATAGTGAAACTTAAAGAAAATGACAATATTGATAGGTATAAAGTAAGGTTAGTTGTAAAAGGATATAAATAAATGTTTTGTTTGTTATATCAAATGACTTTTGCAATGGCAGCCAAGATTAATACAACATGTATTCTTATATTTATAGCAACAAATCGAGATTGACTTTACAATAATTTGATATAAAAAATACATTTCTTAATGAAGATTTATAGGAGGAAATTTAAATTAAATTTCCTCCTAGAGTTAAACTTAATTCTTTGTATTGAAGCAAAGTTTATATTGTATGTGTTGATTCTCATTTATAGTGAAGTCCTTTGATTATAAGCAAAGTAATTTAGACTATTTTTTGTTTATAAAAAAAGGTAACAACCTTAAAGCATTACAAGAGTATTTGGCTACTAAATTTAAAATGAAGGATCTTAAACAACTTAATTATTTTTTAGGAATTTAGGTTGTTAGTTCGAGACACGAGATTTTCATTTCAAAATAGAAATATATTTTAGATCTTTTAATTAAAAAAAATGATAGCTTGCAAACTAATAGAAACACCTATAAAGATGAATCACAAGTTTGGACTTTCTTTAGATAAGGCTCTAATATATAAAGGTTATTACCAATAGTTAATTGAGAGAATAATTTATTTGTCTCACAAAAGACCAAATATAGCCTATATAGTAATTATGGTAATACAATTCACACATGCACCAAGTGAAGAATATATGAATGAAGTATATCGAATTTTAAAGATCCATAAGAGTGCTTAAAAAAAAAAAAGGATTGTTGTTATAAAAAGATGATATTTCCAACATTAAAAGGACATGGATTCTATTTGGACAAGGGATCAAATTGATAAAAGATTCATATCTAGATATTTTACATTTATGAAAGGCAATTGTATCATCTAAAAAAGCAGGAAGCAAAAAGGTGTGACAAGATCAAGTGTAACAGTTGCATCTTAAGATATAGATCATGAGACATATGAATAATTATGAATTAGAAGTGTGCTAAAAAATCTAGGATTTGGATATGAAAATCAATGAGTCTTCATTATGATAATAAAGCATCTATCGAGATTGTATAGAATCTTGTACAACATGATTACACCACACATATTAAGGTTGATCATCATGTCATAAAAAAGAATCTTGATCCCAAGATTATACAATTTATGTCTATTCATTTTGAAAGTCAGCTAGTTGATATACTCATGAAAGCAATTTCAAAAAAGGAAGTCAGCTAGTTGATATACTCATGAAAGCTATATTCATGAAAGCAATTTCAAAAAAGATATTTCATGGTATAATCGATAAATTAGACTTGATATATATTTATTCTCCAACTTAAGAGGAAGGGTTTGCATAAACTCTTTTTTTCCTTCCAGTAATATGTTGGATTGATTTTGTAATTACTCTTGAAAATCTTGTTAGTTGATCAATCCATGGTTTGCAAAAACTTTATTTTCTACTAGTAATCTTTTGAATTGATTTTGTAATTACTTTTAGAAATCTAATTAGTTGACCAATCTTGTATTTAAATGTTTGAAAATTTAGCTTACCTTAAAGTAGAGTGTTTGCCTTAACTGGAAGATATAAGTGTATTTATGTATTGTCTCGTGACTTAGAAAAGAGATATGTTGTAGATATTTATTCACGACAACACTTTGTTTAATAGAGTGTGAGATATAATGACCCATAAACACAGATGAATAAGCAAATATATGCCCTTTAAACCCTGAAGCATACTGTTCTAGCAACTCCAACACAAGATGATGATTAGGACTCTAAAAATTGATTGCGAAGGGACCGTGCATGTCCTGCCATGAAACTGATGGCCTGTGATGGACTGAAAAGACTTCATTGATGTATTATATTAGTAATGTTGGTTTGTGTAATTGTACCGAGTTTTTTGAATGTTTTTAATTTTTTTAATTTTAAATTATTATTTTTCAACGTTTTTTTTATAATTTTAATATGTTTATATAAAAAATTATTATCTAAATATATTTATATGAAAAAATCATTTTAAAAAATAACACCCACCACCATCCAAATCACGTTCACAAAAAAACAATTTTGTACAAGAAAAAGATACTGATGAGATAGGGAGGTGGCCCTATGATCGAATAACATGTGAGCTCTAATGCATGCAGCACAAAAAAAGCAAAGAACTAAATCCCAGCCAAACCAGTAGTTTTTATTCACGTTGTCTAGCATTGTTTGGAGGGATTTGTAGGAGCTAGCACGTGAAATGTTAACAAGTTGAATCTCGCATCATAACTCAGAGGGCATGTTTCGCAACAAACACCGACAGTAGCAGCTCCGAACAATAAAAAATGTTTGGATGAAGTTTCTTGTTTGGTGAAAAAGCGAGAGGCCCCAATCCAATTGAATCCCGCTGCGTCTACTTGGATGAGATTTAACTAGGATTTGTCCCTGGAACACTGCTGAATTTGTCACTGTCATGAAAAAGTCTAAAGTTCAGTCGATAATCAATCTCCATTGAATAATGAATGTCTTCAATGTGAAGTCAATCAATTCTTTTAATTGACGAAGAAAGCAAGGGGTGCGCGGGCCACCCCTTAGGAAATTTCTGCCATACCAGTAGAAAGGCATCGAATTCCATAGCGACGACGCTCACAATTGGAGTGGGGCCGGAGGCTAGATCTAATGAAATCTCTCGTTTGATTTTTGGAGACCCGATTAAGGTAAGATCAGTCAAGAAGATCCTGAATTTAGAGAGAGGGAAAGGCCCCATTTTGCTTGTCAAGTCAAAGTAACCAAAAACTGTAGCCCTTTTCTCGCAGTGGATCTGTGCAAAATCTAGGAAAAAAGAAGAAAATAACCACCAAACACGCTTTGCTTTTGGACCAGAGAGAAAGATAAATGGGATTTGATGAGATGATTTCTTCAGTTGCACGAGTCTGTACATGTAATTACCCGTGTACTCACGATGCCAATATGTTCTGGGACATTGTTGTTGCTTTTTACGACTGGCGTGGCCAAAATCCTCTTCAAACTTTTTTCACTCGCTAGGATTTGCAGGCTGTCAGTCAACCACATCCTTCCTCTACTGCCCTGTATTATCTTAAAATAATGTCATTAGGCAAGAACACCCACAGTCTTACTTCCAGGTTTTCGTCGCCCTTGGGTTATTATTGTCAATTGCCTAGCGTCCACTGTCTTGGCTTTGACACCTCTATTCTCCTAACCTGTTTGTAGCTTGATCCCTTGCATTTTCTTTTTCAATTTATTTTGTGTTTTTAAGAGATAGAAAAGGGAAAAAAGAAATAGATAATATGAGAGAATTAATGAGAAAATAAAATGTTTGAACAGAGAGATGTTGGGTTAAACAAGGTCAAAATTGGTCAAGGGATTAATCGATTGTTGTTAAACTAGAAAGACTATCTAACTCATTTTTAAAAACTAGAGGGTCTGGTTTATAATTTACTCAAAAGTTCTTTATTTTTTAGAGAGTTCTGCCAGTTTATTGGTTAATATTGGGAGATGGTTTTTATTGAGAGTTTAATATTGTAATGTAAATTAAAATAATTTTTTAGAAGTTATAAAATTAACATATATAAAAACATTAAAAATAATTAAATCAAACTGACAGCCCCCGCTTTTCAACGGCGATTGTAGAGTCGCCAAAACAGTTGTAGAGGGCGACGTGCCCGGAAGGAAGTGGCAATGCATCGCTCGTGCTTTCCCTTTCTGAGAAAAAAGATACACATGTAAAGCAGCCACGGCCAGGCTTCCCTAGCCGAGGCCTCCCATTTTGTGCAACTTGTCCCAATTTTTCTTGCCCCTTTTTTGAATTTATTTAATATTTTTTACTTTTTATTTATTTATTTATCAGTCTTCCGAAATTATCCTGTCGCTGTAACACTCAGAATATTCCTTTTTATATTTTAAATTATGTGCATCCTTATAATTATCTGTGATTTTTAAATATTTGTGATATTAAAAATTAAAAGGTGATACAACACAAAAATTTATTTAATAAAGAAGATCGCGCTTAGAATATTATGACAATAAGTTTTTTCTTCATAAATGAAACTTTTTTCTAGAATTAAGAAGCTTGAATTTTATCTGAAGATTATTATAAAAAAAAAAAAAACAAATGTTGAAGTGATTATAGGATTGAAAGAGGCGTGATTAAAGTTTGGAGTATTTTTCTTGACTCTATCAAATCAAATATATCTTTTTCATAAAAAAATTAAATTGAAAATTATTTTATTTAGAAAAAAAATCAATTTCTCAACTACCAACAAAAAAAATTATTTTATTACTCTTGAGCAAGTATTTGGTCTTGGAAACTGGAGTTTTTTTATCATTAAAATGAGATTATAACCATTTCTTAATTCAATATTTTTTTATTTGATAGAATGATAATTTATATTAATAGTTTATAGCAGAGGATATTTTATTGTTTTTTATATTAATAGTTTCAACTAAATTAAAAATATTTTAAAAAGAAAATCGGTGGCATTGCTCGTAGTGGGCAAAGTAACTGAGAAATTAAAAAAAAAAAACAGACATGCATTTAATTAAAAAAACAAAGCAATATATCAAATTAAAAGAATCTATTAGAAAATTAAAAAGAAAATTGCTTGATTGAGTTTTAGATTTGATAAAACAAAATAAACTGAATAATTTTTTTTTGAAAAAAACCCACCGAGTCCATTATTTCAATACCTTTTAAAAAACTCTAATTAAAAGACTCGAGAACTTTTTAATTAGGAGAATAAACCGAATCATTTCGTTCGAATTGCTTTTTTATTTTAAAAAAATCAACTTGTCGAAATTTGTTTTATCCAAACTTACTGAGCGTACGTGGCCTGACGTGATCTGACGATTCCAGGTTCCCCACCAAGCTCCACTGTACTCTGTTTTAACATATACAGAGTGGGCGACGCGTGGCAGACATTAATAGGGCCCCACAGACTCAAGTATTGAAAAACCGAGTAATTAAAAACTTTCTACTTTGGACACCCTCGACGGGGACAGATTCGAAATTTGGGGAAGATTTAGAGCAGAGGGAACTGGGACCCGCAAAAGATTATATTTGGTAGGGCCCACCAAAGATTTTCATATTTTTTGCACTTTGTGGGCCCATTTATGTGGGCCCTTTTTTTTGTTTCATGTCCCCATCACTATTATTACAAGGAATTGATTGATTCTGTGCTCTTTGGCTAAGATTGATAGACATTCCATGCATATTGTGGTCCCAGTTTTATCCTCTCAACTTTCTAATAATTATGTTGGCTTTGCGTTTGCAAGAATCCATTTCTATTTGAAATTTGAGTAGAAATTTCTTTGTTTTCCTCTTTTAATTGATGTTTCCTCGAGAATCAACTGGTTGTTAGCTGCCTCCTCTTTTTCTTTTTTTTGTACTTCTTTTCTATGGCTGAATTATTATAAAATACAATCTCTCTAATTTTATTTTATTTTTGTTTGAATTTAATGGCCATGTTTTTGAAACAATGGCCATTTTTCTCTCTCTCAATGATGGTGATTAAGATGTATTTCATTTCATCACTTATAGTGCATCACTAGGCATATGTCTGCACCTTGTCGCAAGTTTGTATTTTTTTTTTTGTAAAAAATAATATTCAATTATGTTTTTTTAAAAAAAATTGATTTAGATTTAATTAGATAATAAAAAAAATAGATAATAATAGCAAACAAATAATTTTTTTCTAAAAACAATAGATGAAGCATTGAAAAAAAAAACACGGAGGCACAAAATTGGATAGAGAATGGAAAAAAAAGAAGGTATAGGTTAATTTGTGATAAATAATCTAGTTAATAAAGGATAAGTTAACCCATGGTAACCTGAAAAATTTATGGCTAAAATCATAAGATCGAGATAACTCCATGAAAAAAAAAACTATGTGGCTAATTCTTAATAAAAAAAAAATAATATTGAACAATAAAATAAAATAAATAAAATAAAAATTAAAATGTTAACGTGATTCAACTTATCAAACTCATGACTCGGGTTATTAAATCGGAACCATCATACATTAAAAAATGGTGAAGTATAGCCCTTGACAAATTAAATGTTGAATAATGAAACATAGAGAAAGTTAACAACATAAAATGATTTAAAATAAAATAAAAATAATAACTAAAAGAATAAGGAGCAATAAATGACTTAGATAGATTAAATCTATTTATATATAATTCAATACGCATGTTTTTTGATTTCACTAAGAACTAAGGATACATCTTATAAAATGTTTTCAGGCTTCACCATTGGAAGAACACACCGTAACTCAATCTACCATATCATGTGAATGATGCTATGTCATGTGCTCAATAAGTTTTTATTGCATGAATAACTATTATAGTCTATATGTGCTAAGAGTCCTTCCCTTATCAATTTTGTGTCTATAACGAGCATACCTATATATTCTGCACTCAGTCAACTCTGTATTTTCAAGGTAATACAACATATAGAAACTTGGATACATGTCAATTTTCTAGTATCATAGGTCGAAGAGTTTCATCGTAGATTTAACAATAAAAACTCTTTTTCAGCCTATTCTATTTAGGTAAAATGTTTTTCGTCTATTTAACAATTTTATCATCATCAGTTTCACTCAAACCATGATTCATTTCATCACTTTATGTTCTTCATCTACAATTAGACATTGACTAGTATAACCTTAATTCATTTCATCGCTTTCACTGCCAAATTCTTATAAAAGGTTATTATTGTTATTTATAACTTCACGCATATTACTAGAACTAGAATTTGACCCAATCACCTTTTCTATCATGGTCTCGTAAGGACCATGTGGTTCTTCGTATACAAACCAACACATGTATCTCTTCATGATCTCATTTTGTAAAAGATGCATTATTACAACATATAGACTGAGAAACATTTTATTTTTATACCTCTTACATGAACATTTAATACCATCTTCACTAGTATTTCTCAGATTAGACAGTGCATAAATAATAAAATCTCGAATCCTGTTACAACAATCCATCATGTGTAACCCTTCGGGAAAATCTTGATACATCCATGAACAATCATCCATTATGTATGTTAAACCTATATAAAATATTGATGACTATAGGTTTTAATTAATTATATAAACTAAATAAATAACAGAATATTGGTTTAACTCGAACATATTCAAACTATTTAAATAGTACAACTAATTCATTATCAATTATCTACATAAATTTAAATTTCTAAACATTTATCAAAATTTTGAACTCAATAATATAATTGTTAAAATATAAAACAGGCCCATTAAATAAGTAATTATTGATTTCATCACAAAACATACAAAACATACAGGTCTTAAATTCAAATTAAATTTCATTAATTTATAAATAAACATAATTTTGACAAAATCTCAAACAAGCATTAACATATGCAAATCATACATGCATACAACACATTTCAATGGGGGAAAAACATAAAATAAGTAAACACCCAAAATAAATACATATACTGTAAAAATATGCTATAATAATTAACATTTTAAAATTGAGCTTAAATAATTTTTTTTAGATATTTTTACTTACTTAAGTGGGGAATCCTAAATAAAATTTGAACCGGAACAAGGATATTGATAAGCCAAGTGTTAGGGTAATCAAATTTACAGTGAGAGGTTTATTTATAACAAAATAAGGGGTGTGTTGTTTGTTACAAAGAAAAATGAATGAAGAAAAAGAAATGGGGGGTAGAAAGATTGTTTGTCAAGTTATAAATTAAATATTATTAATGAATTTACTGATACATTTAAATTCATTGGTAATTTTGTCTGTAAAAATAACATATCATCGTGTTTCTAGGTTTTTTTTTTATTTTTACCTTTTCTCATTGTAATTCTCTCGATATATAATAAGAGGATATTTTCATTAGTTCTTATTGATAAATATTGCGAGAGTATATTTAACTGAAAAAATTTACTGTAATCTATTGACATAAATATTATGTTAGAATGTTTGTTTTTATTTATTAATTTTTTGATAGTATTTACATTATAAAAAATACAAAATTTGATCTATAATAAATTAAATAATGAATAAAAAAACATAGCATTAAAATATAAAATTAAAAAAATAATAAGAAAAAGATCTCAAAAAAGCCTAAAAGAACACTAAAAAAGTCGCAGGCCTGATACATGGGCCAGAGATAAGAGTACAAGTTTGAGTCTGTATTTTTTTTCACTTTTAATACTAACATTTTATAAAAAAAAAAACTATATAAAGTCTCAATATCATAATATTGATATTACATGCAAGTAAAAATGTGCTTGTTTTTGTGCACCTTCCGTTTTTTAGGCTATTTAAATCAAATAAATTATGGTTTAAAGTAATTTTTTAAAATTTAATTTTTTCAAACCTTAATCATAAAAATTAAAAAAAAAACCCTTGAAAACATGAAATGATTAATCGAATGATTAAAAAGATATATCAATACGGTTATATAAACACAGTTAAACTGGTTTCACGTCTTTTAGCTGTATTTGTAATTTCTACTTAGCATGTCAATATCTTAGATTTTTTTCTTGGAATAGTTCTGAATAATATTTTATGCTTAGTCAATGCTAACATCGGCGGAGGATTGGATGCCTGACGATTGTTCCACACACCTTAACAATGATGAGTTATGGCGTCACGGATACAGTTACATGATATGGCTCTCGTCTCCCATTGTTCACCATGGTTTTTTCCTTTTTTGTTTTTTTGTTCTTTTTGCTTGCATTTCTCAATTAGTCAAATAGTATTTTCTTTAGAAGAAATTATAGCTAGACACTGTTACATGTCTCATTAGAGTCTATCTTTTTCCGCTGCGTGGGTGAAATAAATATTTTCTTTAGTGTATTTTTACTGATTTTGACTTTTGCTTTTTACCCGTGGCTATTTTTACTGATACCAAGTTGTCATCATGTTTGCCACCAATTGTATTTTTTAGTATAATTATAGTTATTTTTTAAAAAATTATTTTTAACATTAGCATATTAAAATAATTAAATAATTAAAAAATTTTAAAACACAAAAATAAACAGATTAAAATTAATATCTTTCTTATTAGTATTATTTTTTTCCTCTAAAATTAAAAAATATTACAACAACAATATATGTATATACCCGCGCGCGCATATAGCATTCTGGGGTGAGAGACCGCGTCACTGTTTGACCTGTCCTTAGTCATATGCTTGATTTCTATAAATTAAAATTTATTGTAAGGAAAAACTGCGAAGAGAAATCAGAAAGATTTGAAGGTTGGAATAATACGTTAATAAGAAGATGGTAAAGTCAGATGCATAAGAAGGAGACAAAAGATTAATTTAAAATAATATTTTTTAAAAATATATTAAAATAATATTTTTTATTTTTAAAAAATAAATCAAATTAATATAAAAATATATAAAAATAATTTTTTTTTTAAAAAAATACTTTTCAACCACACACAACGAATGGTAAAGGCACATGCAAATAATGTTGATTGGTTGGAACAGAACACCTCCATCAATCAAATTATCCAATCAAGAGCAGCATGCAAAGCAAGATTAATTTTCAATCAATTACAAGAAAAAGACAAAAAAATTATGATTTTTTGAAATGGTTTTACTAATTATTTTTTAAAATATTTCTTATTTAAAAATATATTAAAATAATATATTTTTTATTTTTTAAAATTTATTTTTAACATTAGTACATTAAAATGACATGAAAATATAAAAAAAAAATTAAAAATTTAATTTTTATAAAAATATTCTTAAAATAAAAAAAAAAAATTCTCCTGGTAGTTAGTTAAACCGCATTTTTCATACAATCCAACTAAAATCAAACCTCCTTTTACACTTTAGCGTGGCCAACTGGGAACAAATTAAGATCTTGTGGATTTTCTTTAGCATTCAAACAAAATCCAAAGCAAGAAAAAAAGGAAGAGAGAGAGAGATGAGTGGTTGTACCAGCATTGTTTAGAGAAAGAATCCAGAGAGAGATAATTGCAGAAAATCACAGACATTAAAACACCAAAAAAAAAAACTATGACATCTGTCCGTTATATATTCCTTCCCCTGCAAAAACATACACACTTGCTCCCTTACCTACTCAAGAAAACCTACGGCACACAAACTCCTCACTTTCACCGCCAACTCCTCGACCTCGCATATCTCTCTCCCTCAATCTCTCTCTCTCTGCACAGCTACTAGCTATATAGAAAGGGCTCATACACGTATATGATGATGATGCGAAGACTAGCCCCCAACAACTGAAAACTAGAACAGTATATAGGCAGTGGTCCAATATTCTTTCATTTTGACCATAAATGGAGATAATGGAATCAGGTGCTGTTGATACACAACATCAGGAAGAAGAGAAACGTCAGCAACAAAAGGAAGAAGAAGGAGAAGAGAAACATAAGCAACAAAGGGATCACGAGGGGGAAGAAGAAGAGAAACATTTTCATGTCCTGGCAGTGGATGATAGTTTTATTGACAGGAAGCTTTTAGAAAGGCTGCTTAAAGTATCTTCATACCAAGGTATCATGGAATTAATAAACCTTCTCTCCCACGCTTCCAGGCGAGAGACTGAGCGAGCTTGTTGCATAATTTATAGTACCATTGATATACGTTTTTGTGCTTTTAACCCAACTTCTAATTGAACAAGTGGTCTATCAGTTTCATCTTGAAGATATTGTGGATCTATGTTCATGTTGTTTTGTACCCGTTGCAGTGACATTTGTGGACTCTGGGGATAAGGCTTTGGAATATTTAGGTCTCCTTGATAGCATAGACAATGTCAATGCAACCTCTTCTTCGTCGTCGTCCCAACCACCACAACAAGAGGTGAGGTTGTCTTAGTTATTCAAGCTCCTCCCCACCCTGATCTCCC
>NW_011499873.1:872318-890971 GCF_000495115.2 Populus euphratica | reverse complement strand
CCACCCTGATCTCCCCCCCCCCCTCTTTCTGATTCCAAGTGATCTGATTCCTCGAGGGGAGTAAAGATCAACTTAATATGCATTTTAGCCAACCTGTATTAATCATCACATATGTTGAGCGGAGTATATGGTGAAATATGACCAGGACTTGGTACTAATATATTTATAGTAGCATTTATTTCGTTGGAACCAGTGCTACAATTCATCCTTTGAATGAAAACCTGAGCTGTCATGCATGGATACCTTTCTGACTTTTTTAAGTTTGTCGTTCACAATCTTCTCTTAAGTGTTTCTCCATCATTTGTCAGAATGTTAATCCAGATGATCGTTTCATCTTTTCGAGGTGAAGTGTTTGTGAATTCTGATAGTTTTAATTAATGCCATCAGTTTGTTGTAGTGAATTCATCACCGGTACACCTGGAGAGATTTTCAGATATCCAGGAACTAGCTTAACTAGGTTTTGGATGCTAGCTGTGGAAGAAATATATATAGGTGATTAAAGAAATGCACATTGTATATGTTAACCATGATTTTAAGCTTTAATACTACAAATTTCATGTATGGAAAGCTCAAATGGGCCACGCATTCAAGAGTTCAGCTAGAGATCTATTCAATGCACTTGATAACCCGTGACAAACACAAAAAGAAGTGGAGCTTCTGTTGTGCTTAACTTAGATGTATGCTATAGCGCGCGTGTGAAAAGCTGATATGGGTACTCTTTACAAGTTGAAAGTAGCTAGCTTCTAAAGTTTCCTGGTCCTTTCTTCCCATCTTTTCACTGCTCTTTTATTTTTCCTTTCTTCCTTCAATGCCTCTTTTTTTTATCTTTGAGCCATGCACTGAAACTTGATCTAGAAGTTGGGAATCGTTGAAACTTACCGATTCCTTATGTTATATTCTTTCCGATTCTTCTTTGGCTCCCTGTGGTACAATAAATGTTCATACGGTGTTAATTTCTTTTTTAATCTTTTCTGTCAAATCCAGGGAATGAAAGTAAATTTGATCATGACTGATTACTGCATGCCTGGAATGAGCGGTTATGATTTACTCAAACGACTCAAGGTAATATCACCGTATAATCACTAAACTCGCCGCCATCTCTTCTCCTCGGTGTCGTTATTATAATTCGAAGCATATATATGCATGGAAAATGAATGATGCTATTAATTAATCATCAGCATTGCATCCTTACCATGGCTTGAAATATCAATAGCAATCTGGACACAGACTCATAAGGTGTAGAGCTAGCATCTACCACGAATGTTCTGGCACAGAATCTTACTGGCCACTTAAAAGGGTATAACCGAGTGTGTATTTTAATCATATAGTAATTTGCCCTTTTTGCTTACATCTGCAGGGATCTTATTGGAAAGATGTTCCAGTGGTGGTTATGTCCTCAGAGAATATACCTTCCAGAATTAGAATGTAATCGTAACTTTCTTACAATCCCTTTGATTTTCCATTTCTCATCAACAAGAAGGAAAAAATGCTAAGCATCTCGAATATCTTTCCTTATAGGTGCTTGGAAGAAGGAGCAGAGGAGTTCTTATTGAAGCCACTTCAATTATCAGATGTTGAAAAGCTTCAGACTCACCTTCTAAAGTCGCTTCACAAGTACTCTTCCAAAAGGATTGATGACAACAGTTTTAATACTGACAGCAGCAACATTACTGTTAGCAACAAGAGCAACAGCAACAATATTGTTAGCAAGAGGAAGGCATTGTCTCCAGAGATTGAGGACAGAAGACCTAAAATGAAAGGATTAGCTGTTGTATAGGACAATGGACTAATAATATTAACAGATATATGACCTATTTTTTGATAAATGGGTTGCTTATATATCTAGCGTGTGGCATGTATCATTACTCGGTGTTTTATCGGATAATATGAACGACAAGTTATTATACTGCTGATCACATCCACGTGCAATTCATAAAATATGAAACGAGCAGGATGTTTCGTTCCCAGATTTTGTCTTTCAAACCCAGTTTAAACTATCCATTTTCAGGTGCAAGTGCTTGCGCTGCAATGGGAACTCCAAGCCATTGCCTTCTGGACCGCTGAAAGTAAAAAAATTATAATAATAAAAGAACAACAAAAGTGACCCTCGGTCCATTAACTCTTTTCTTTTTTACACTTACAGGTATATTTATTATATCCGGCCGGGAATCAAAAAAATTAAATCCTAAATTACATGGGTTCATCTAAATTAACCTAAAAAATATTTAAGTTTTTATTATAAAATTTTTTATCCTACATATTATCTTATTCTTTTAAGTTAAAATATTTAAATAAAAAATTTCTTATTTATATTGAAAAAACACAATTTTTTTATATATAAATGTAAAGTTTTATGTGAACTCATTTTGCTTTTAGAATCTTGATTGTAAATACAAATAAAAAATAACTAAATGTTGGAAACATAAATCTCTTGGAAAAGTATAATACTTTTGAGAAAGTAAATCACCAATGAATAGCCAAAATCACAAAGAATGTTAAATTGTAAGTTGGAATGGTTCCTAGCTCTAGTATTATTGTCAAATTCACACCAAAAACTAAAAAATATGATAAATTTATTTTTAACAAGTCTAAAAAACTTTTATTACCCTTCTCCTTTAGATATATTTTAAAAGAATGAATATATACCGAGTAAAGAATGGGTCATACATCAAGTCCAATCATATAAAAGTTTGGTAGTATAATTTGGACATACTGAGTTTGATACTAGTCAATTCCAAATATATATTTAGGCTTGATAGTATACACAAAAGAAAAGAATCATAATTTTTTTTATCAGGTTAAAAATAAAATCATCACATATCCGCAACATGCATGTAATTACCGGAAAAGGTAAGTGTCATAATGATAAGTGCTTGCTGAAATTACCTCACAAAATTTGACATGAGTAGCAAAATACAATAAGTAACTCGCAAGATCATCCCTTTAGATGGAAATCTTTGATCATAATCATATGCGGTGCACATCGAAGAAGGTGAAGCAATGTTAAGCAGCCGGTTTTAAACTAAAAAATACATCTCCGACGATGTATTTAGGTTAGAAACCAATTTCCAACAAGAACCCATGAATTAAATTGTGAAATCAAGAACATGGAATTCCATGAAAAGCAGATGCACAATATAGTAGCACTTATTTTACCACTACCAAGTCGACATGTTATTGTGAAGAATTATGGGTTGCATTTCATAACATCTATTCAACGAGCTCGCATTTATAGCTTCAGAAGCTACCAAAAGCCATAAGAATTACAACAACAGGAGTGCAAGCATGAAAAAGGAGATAATCCTTCGTAACTTCTGGATCTAACTTTGATCCTTTCAACTCTCACATCCAACCGACACCGAAGATTCACCACCAAAACAAGTCACTACCCAAATCTAGCCCAATACATCTTTGCTTAAAGGGGAAGGGAATGGGGGAAAAGTATTTATTGTCCTATGATAAACTATAATTTTCTAAGATATAATGGATAAATGTAAAATAAACCAAACTACTAGGGGTAATTTTCCCTATAAAATTTCAAGCAAATCAATTTTAAGTTTATTTAAATAAACAAATAAGCTAGAGAATTAAATGAAACTTGTACCGTCAATACTCAAACTCGCTCCATCTTGTACGGTTTGACACGGGTAGGAAGGTGATAGGGTGTTGATCACCATTCTTTAGGCTAACCATCGAGATGATTGATCAGCAGTCAGCATGCACATATAGGCAAAACTCCGCTGCCATAATCACGCCTCGAATCCCTCATACTAGAGGGTCGACTTTACTAGCTATTCGAGTTTGGAAAGCGCATGAAACATGAAAATTCGGTTTTCGGTATGGAGCGATGCAAAGAATCATGACGGCGGCGTGAAAATTCTACAGCTTGGCCAAAAACAAAAAACAGGCAACAAAAAGAGAGTTGAAACCAGTTCACCCTTTGCTTATAACCGTTCTTTTTCCCTAACAACGAAAGATCAGAGCACATAGTGATTATTCAGGACTAACTATGCCCAAAATTGATACATAACTAAATATAGATGTTTTTCTCAAAGTTCATCTTTAGCTGGCTCTTCTTCTTTTGCAGGTTCTTGTTGGCCAATTTTATCCCTGTTCTTCTCAATGAAATCAATGATGTCTTGCTTGGTCCTATCTCCTTCATACTGCACCAACTTTCCAGTAGCTGACCTAAAGTAAACTGTGGGGAATCCTTTGACGTCGTAAGTATCACTTGGGATATCATTTGCAGTTGCGTCCTACAGGTGCCACAAAAAATTAGTGAAAACCGTATAGTCTGAATATCAAGGAAAACTGATACGCCAGAGAACCAGTGGATGTGTGAAGGGTTTGGCTAGACGTAATTTTCTTCGAGCAAACAAGTAGGAAAATCAAATTAAAAAAAAAGAAGACAAAACAGTGAGCAGCCAATCACTGTAATGACCCAAACGTAACTGTAATTATAACACCTAGTAAAAAATTTAACGAAATAACACGCATGACTTCTTCAGACAGGAAATGAACAAAACTTACAAGCTTTGCAATAACAATATCAGCATCGCTTTGATACGAGATAGCAACTTCCTCCAAGATTGGTGCCAATTTTTGGCAGTGACCACACCAAGGGGCATAAAACTCCAAAAAGACTGCAAAGGATGACAAGCCACCAAGTTATATGGAAGTCAAGTATCACCGCAGGTTATAGAGAATAACTAAAACTATAGAAGACAGGAGAGGAAACATCCATTTAAAACATCATAAATATCACTTAAACGAGGAAGGAGAGAAGGGGGTGTTTTGGGTGCGGCCTGAGCGGGGAGGGAAGACCCATTTCATCTGGTATGCTAGAGACCAAAGGTGATTTTGTGTACCAGGAAATATGATCTCCCCTCTGACCAGGGGATAGAACCCAAATACTTTTGTGAAACTGCCATAGTTTTGCAAAACAAGAGGGCAGAATATGAAAAGGAAAATGACCAGTAGCCATGCACCAAGTTACACCTCTGTTACCAAAACAATCGAAATAAGAAAACCTAAGGGCCACCACAAATTACTTAGTTACTCAAACATGTGTTATATGGATGCCATAAAAACTGTTAAGATAGAACACAAACCAGAATACAAATTGAGCTACAAAGAACAGATGAGGTTCTCCTCTAATATCTCATAGAAGTGCAAATAACCTAACTAACAATTTTGTGAAAAACTTGTAGAACCTGGCAAAGACGAAAAAGGAACACAGCAAGCACTTGAGCGTCACTAAAATAAATAGCAATGATGCCATCCAATGAAACCATCAGGAAAGCACCAATGAATCCTAATCTAGGAATATAGCCAGGAAAGAATTAATGAACTCTAGAATCTAGCAAAGAAATTAAATGCACACACAAGGCACCTGCATATCATTAAATTAAACAGAGAGAAATTAAATTAAACCATCAGGAAAGCACAGATTGCAGTGCGCATGCCAATCTAACAATGTTGTGAAAAAAAAGAACTGACGAGCCCTACAAAACTGCAGATTATACGTACCATTTTTTCCAGATTTGGTAACCAATTCATCAAGGCTGTCAGCAACAACAACTTTTACTGGCTCATCATTAACTTCAGGGATAGGTTCAGATTTCTTAAATGGGGGTACCTTGCCTTCCTGCACAATATTTCAGCAGGTTTTTTACATTTCACGAAGGTTTTGCTAATTAATGACAATTGAACACAGAAACCGAATCCATTGGCCTATGCCCTTCAACTGAAAATTAGGTACCATCATCAAGCAACTTGAAACAGAGCAAATTGTACTGGAACATTTCATTATGAATATTAAAACACCAGCATCACCTTGTATTCCTTCAACCAAGGAGCAATTTGATCAGACACCAAGTTGGCCTTCAAGTATTTCTGTCCATCAGTGGTCTGTATGACGATAAGCGGCACTTGGTCCTCTTTGAGTCCAAAATACTGTTCATCCATGCAAATCTTTTAAAGATTAAAAACTTATCAAGTAAAAAATAGCACAAATGTAATGTAAAAGAAGACTTACTAACCTGCAGTGCACCTTGACTAGCCTCAACATCTCCCAGCAAAAAGACTAATCCATCTCCTTTGTGTTGCCCAGCAACTTCTTGATACTTGGTTCTAATGGAATCGGCATTTTCACCGCTGAAGTTCATAAACAACATAGCCTGCAATTTTCAATCAGGTTCTTAGAAGATCCGTAATATATGGTATAAAAGAAGACATGAATGAAAGTCACCAACAATTCATATAATAAACCTACCAATATTTTTCAAAAAGGAGTTTAAGTGAAATATTAATGCAAGGAATAAAAAGGAAAAGACCTTATTGAATCTGTTGGACATGGCATGACACTCTGTAATTTCATTAAGGGATGCAAAGAAAAATCTGGAATTAAGCAAGTTTTGAAGGAATGAACAGAAATGATTTGGAACCTTCTTAGAAAAGTTTTTTTTTCTTGCAAGTTAATGTTTGACGCAGAAAAAGGAAAATCAGGAATTAAACATTATGGTTCAAGCTATCCGTTTCCCTTTCTAACCTTCCAGGCTGTAAAGGTGAATGGAATGTAGTGGAAGGGGACTGCCAAACCCAATCATCCTAAGAGTATCAATGTTTAAAGTATTGCATAATTTAGTAAGTTTTAAGCATGCACTTTGTAAATTATCAACACATGTCAACACTAAGAGTTCATGTTTTTATACCTTAGCAAGGGGGCTGTCAAAATATTTGACAACAAAAGGGTGATAAGTTTTAAGCATGCACTTTGTAAATTATCAACACATGTCAACACTAAGAGTTCATGTTTTTATACCTTAGCAAGGGGGCTGTCAAAATATTTGACAACAAAAGGGTGATTGCTTGGGTCTTTATTGAAGAGAGTCACAATGGGAATGCTGGACTCTTCAACAAACTTCTCAAGAGCATCCACATTGAAGTCCTGCAAGCATGTGGCTTTGTTAGAAGAAACCGGTGATTCACAAGATAGTTGAAGGTCTGGAAAAGGATAGACAATTTTACATCAAACCCACTGTAAATAAAGCAATACCTTAGAATCAACAAAGAGTTCATCAAATGGCTTGAACAATCTAACTAGGGGTCCAGAAACTGATGATTCCCCACGTGGAAGGTACTTAGCATACAAAGTATGGCCGAACTCATAGTCAGAACGCAATTTCTCTGCTACAGCCAAAAAGTTCTCAAACTCCTCCCCAGAGAACTTTGGGAACACCCCAACCTGCAAAAACATAATAATAACTGTTCACATGCAAAATTCAGTCACAGATAAAAAAAAGAGTAGAAGGCATCAGAAGATGGAACTTACAATTACTACTTTCTTGTCACCAATGAAACCACTAGCATCGTCATCTGATTTTAATTCAGCAGAAGCAGGACCACTTTGTTTCTTCAGGTACTCAACAATTCCATCTGCCTCACGAGGGCCTTTGTATTCTTGAACAGACTTCCCTCCCTTTCTCAAAATTACAATAGTGGGGAATCCCTTGACGTCAAACTGACTAGCGATCTCTTTGTTAGCATCCTCATTCGCATCGACTTTGGCAAGAACAACTTGAGGATCATTGCTGCTCAGTATAGAAGCAGCTTTCTCATACTACAAAAGAGTATAACAATAATCCCAATCATATAACCATGATCCCAATCTTAATCAAGGCAATCACACAATTATAGAGAAAAGTTGTTTACCTCTGGAGCTAGCTTCTTACAGTGGCCACACCTGTTGGTAAAACACAAAAGATTTTAAACTAACCCAAAATCAATTCCAAAAAGATTTTTCAAAATTTGATATAAAATACATCAATAGATTAAAAAAATTGATAACTTCATCATCGAAATTTATACAGGACGAAAAAGTCACTTTGCAGTTACAAGATCTAACTTCAATCCCATTGCTAAAACGGTAATTTAAAAAATAAAACCAACAAATTACTAGATCTAACATTAGATCAAGAATCACATGATAAAGCATAAAAAAACGAGATCCATAAGAACAAACACGATTAACCATATTTAAATAAAAAAATGGAGAAAGAACCAAGAGAAAAGGGCAGGCAGAATTGAATTTTAGTGTGTACCAAGGAGCGTAGAATTCGACGACGATGAAATCGTGCTTGCTAACGGTCTCATTGAAATTGGAGTGATCTAGAGTCAACACGTACTCCTTTGATTCATCCTCTCCAGCAGAGAGCGCTACAATTAGAGAGAGGAGGAATATACAGGACCAGAACGAAACCGTAGAAGCCATTGTTGGGCGGTTGAGAGGGAGTTTCGACTTTCTTCTTCTAATTGAGGTGGATACAGTGTTTTATGGAGGCCTGTGAGTAGCAAGAGAACGAGACAAGCATGGAAGTAGCATGTGACTTCTTTTGCAGATATTTTTATATATTTAGCTTCTCGAGTAATTGTTTTTTTTTTTTCCTGCCTACTCGCTTTGTCTGTGGTGGCCTGATCCAGGTGGATGGTTTTCATTGGTTTGGTCGCGTCATGCGTCGATATTTGGTAAGTTGAATATATTAAGGTAAGTATATATCTTGTATCCTTGATTTTTCCCTGGGGGAGTGGTATGGGTTAGGCTGGTAATATCTCAGTGGTGCCGCGAGTATAGATGGGGATAGTTTGAACGAATTGAATAAGAAAACGTCAGCTGCTACATTCTAAACTTTTAAATCAGTGGTCCACGTGATTTGTTGCTGAGGTTCTACTTCTTCCAGTGTAAACGTATGGGATTGGGCCTCTTTGTTTTTTTAAAAAAACTTTGATTCTCCTTTTTTATCTGTAAAAAGTCTCTCTTTGTAAACGGCTCCGATCTTTTTTCAAGGAATTTTGCTTTATTGCGATTATTAGATGCTAATGACTGGGTTAATTACAACGTTAGGATGCCATTTTTCACCCTTTTCTCTGTCACCTATATGAATTTTATTTTATTATAATTTCTTGCTCTGATACTCCAATTTTTTAGATGTCTTAGATAGTAGGTGCATCTTGTAAAAAAACTTCTTCTGATTTTTTATATTTTATCGTGGAACTTTTTTTTGGAAGAATTTCCTTCAAGATAATATTACATTAAATAAAATTTAATTTAATTTAATTTAAAATAAAAGATGTTAACAAAGTTTGCGGTAGGAAAAAAAAAAAAGTTAAGGCTTCACTATCCATAACTGGCACTGACAAAATTAGAAAAATAATAATAATAAACAGGGTCACGTTATCTTGATACATATTCTTTTAACTTGCATTGACAAAAATGATTTTTTTTAAAAAAATAGTAATTGTGGTTAAAAAAATATTATTTCACTTGAATATTCAAGAGATATATTAATAAGAAAATTAAATTTAGATTTGAAAAATACATGTTGCCGACTTGTTTCGCTTAAATTTTCAACTAAAATTTATTTTAATTTTTGCTCCCTTTTACTATTAAATTGTGCTCCTGATTAAAAAAAACAATATTGTTGTTTTTCGTAATATTAATAATTTTTTTGTGGATAATTATAATTTGATAACTTCAAATCTAAATTTAATTTTCTCATTGATATATATCAATGAGAAAAAAAATTCTATTTTTTACTTGTATTCTTTTTTTATATATATATATATATATCAATTTAAGAACCCATGAAAAAAAAAATCTGACAATATATATTAATAAAAAGAGAAGGAATTATACTAGAATTTTCCTTGATGGATTTTAAATTATTTATTTTCTAGCAGAAAACAATCTTGTTTTGTATAATTTAATTAAAAAAAACAACTAAAGAGCTCCAAATAACATAAGATTAGATATTTTTGTACACATTTTTATCCAAGCTTTTCAACTTAACTTTAATTGGAATCAATAAATTTATTATTATTTATTGATACATATAATTTTTAATCTGTTTTATTCAAAAAATATATTAATTTTTTAATGTGCAATTATATTTTTTCTTGATGGCAAAAAAAAAAAAAAGAGTTGTGCTAAATTTGATTCTCTGTTCAGATAAACGACAAGCCACCTACATCAAATCTGAGAACTATTATACAATAATAAATAAATTGCTGGTAAAATTAAATATTACTACTCTAACCAAGTAAACTTTTATCATGTGATTCTACAGTGTTTGACCGGTAGTTTTGAAGAGAGAGAAAAGTGTACTCAAATAAATAAAATTAAAATCTGTGTATTTGAATGAGACAAGGTTAAAATTAGTGTACCGATATCTTGGCTGTCCAAATAATTTACCAGTGACATTCGGGCGTGTACGGACAGATTGAAGGGCAAGATGAAATTGATCTGCTTTTTTACGTGGACGGTTGATGCTGATGAATTAGATCCCATCCAACGGTCAACGAGGAGAGGTAACTAGCGAGGCGTAAAGACCTGCAGGGCCTCTCTCGTGTCAATACTGGGATTTTTTATTTTTTATCTTCATTTTCCAAAGAATAAAACAGCATCCGAACTGTTGAGGTCTCAGATGTCTTCGGATCGAATCCTCAAATGAGCCCTGCCGAATTATTTCGGAGTAGCTAGGAGAATACGCTAGTACGTTACTGTATCACAATACACGACCACGCGGTTTCTTGGACAATTCGGTTTTTCAGAAATAATTTGTTGCTCACGAGTTATACTACGCTACTAGTTTTTCTAATTGAGATTTGCTGACTTTTAATTAAAGATAAATTTTAATAGATTGAATTTAAAATTATAATTTAAAAAATAAAAGAATAAGAACTAAAATAAAAAATAGAGCCCATTGTTTAAACGGCATGAAAAACTTTAATCTGGTCCTCCAAAATTTAATTTACACATTATTTGATTCCTAGAGTCTTATAAATTTTTATTTCAACTTTTTACTTTTTTATTTTTACATTTTAGCCCCTAAATGTTGGAACAATAAATAAAAAATCATTAAAAAATAAATAAGAAGAAAAAGTCGGTAGTCGACCACGTTCCAACCACGAGAAAAACTAATCTCAAGTTCGTGGGTTCTCTTGCAAAGAAGAATTTCATAGAAGTAGTTTAAATTTTTCATAGAAAAAGCAAATCCACTATCAAGAAGGTTTTTTTTATTCTAATTAATTTTAGTCTTTAAACCAGATAAAAGATGTTTTGGGGGTTAAAATAAGTTTGGTAAAGTTATTATAATGTGTTTAGATGTTTCACACGTGGAAACAAGTAAAAATAAGTTTTATGGGGTTTTAAATTTGTATCCTGACATTTCAACTATTAAAGTGGCTAAAATTTAAACATTATGTTGTTTGTTTTTTTTATATAAAATAAAATTTATATAAATAAAAAAATTTAAATAGTATTTATAATATTATCCAATTCCCTCGTGGTTTTCAAAAAAATATAATTTTTAAGGATAATATTAATAATTATTTTTATGAGTTACTATAAATGAACACATTATGCAAAATTAAAAAACAAATGCTCATGAATATTCAATGGTGGTGAAATATAATTTTTATTGCATTTTTTTCATAATTTTCTAGGATTATTTTTTTTCCCTTCTATCACATATGAATTATTGATTTTTGATTTTTGATGTCTTTTTAATTAAAATTACTTTTCATGACAAGTTTCTATATAAAAACAATATATTTTTATATCAAAAATATATTTCTATCAAAATAAAAATATGGAAAGAAATATATAAATAAATGGAATGTTGACTCAAGAGATACATTTTTTCATCTTAATTAATGTGATTGAAGTTTTTACAAATACTTATATTAACTACCTCTAGTTCTTATTAAAAAAAATGTTGCTCGTAAAAAGCATGTTCTTATCATAAGAAAGAAATATATGAATAAGAAAGGAAGAAATTGCATGAAAAATATATTTTTTCTCAATAATTTGTTACTTTTTTTATGAATATTTCTTTTAATTGCAGCATAATAAAATATAAATAGATTATTAAAACTACTCAATAATATATTGTCGAGAACAGCTAGTATTACTATAATTGTAAAAAAAACTAGTTCGTGCGGTAATTTTATTGTGGCGTGTTGCTTGTGGTCTCTTGTGAGTTTATAGTTTATTCTTTTTGTATATCTTTTAGAATTAAAGGATTTGTTTAGATTTAGAACTTGATCAGACACCAATTTAATAAGATATAGTTTGGATCTGTCGCGTGAATACATGATTAAAAGGGGAAAAAAAAACAGATTAAAAGCCAAAAAGCAACAACATAGCTTTTCTTAAATTCGTATGAAAAATTGCATTTTTAATTGTTCAATTTATTCTAATTGATATAAAGAACATATCTAAAAAAAACTATATTTTGTTAGTAAAGAATAAATTGATAAGAAAACAAGAAATTACACTAAAAATATTATTTTATTTCAATAAAATTTATATATGTACAACACCACCAGTGATTATAGGATACAGACACGTTCTAGCTTTCAACACAAGCAGGAAGGAGGCCTCCAAGACACCACGTGTCTTCGTCCTCCTAAATCTGCACGAACACGCACGCAGAAATTTGCGCCCTTTAAACATGCATCCACCTATTACCCGCAGCATTTCCAGAAGACGATGGATTCTGTAGAGTGAGAAACTCCAGCAGCCTTCAACAGCCATTCTATTAACCACTTGAGGATGGAAATCCAACAGAAACTGGACGCCAAGCATCTTGTTCAACAGAAGATTATTAAACAAGATAGCACTGGAACGTTTTGCACTCCATGTACATGCATCACTGGATCCTTGTAAAAAGAAAATCACACAAATCATTAATTCAGGTGCAATCAACAACTCACATGGCAGTCAAAACGGCTCCTCAATTTCATTACCAAGTACTTCATTCAAAAAAAAATTAAATAAAAATTATACTTCGAAGAGCCTACTCAGACCATCTGAATCCTCCATCCCATCAGTTCAGTTGGCACCAAATACATCCATCAACAACCAATCAACCAATAAATGAATTTCTGTACAAATTCCTACATATCATCTACTCAAGGGTTAGGGCAGAACCAGTTGAAACGGAAACAACGGTTTGACTTGCCTCTCACGCATATTTCTTCCCCAAAAACCTCCAGCTTCTCTAAGCAAATTCCATATTGCACTCCCGTTATCTTATCCAAGTAATTTTAACCGTTGTGCCAAATCCTTTCTGGTACATATTTGCTTTATTCATCTTCCTTCACTTTCCTTACGAATCTAACCTTTTTCCAATTGTTACTTGATCCAGGTAAAGCAGGGTAACTTTCCCTCAAGGACCTTCAACATAGCTGCTGATGCATTTCCTATGGGCCACCAGCATCTCAAAGCCTAACTTCTTCATGAGCTTTCAGAACTTCGGAAGTGAATTTGCCCAGAGCCTGAAAAATTGGGACCAAACCTGCTTGTAAACTACTGGAAGCTGCATCATGGACTGATTTGGCTGTTTCCTTGTGCCTTGCCCTCTCTTCTTCCAATTTCTTCCTCATTGAATCCAAATCCACCTTCAGATCATCTAGTGGTGAGATTCCACTCTCTGAAGAAACCTTTGACATGGTTTTATCTAGAGGTGAGATTCCACGCTCCTGCTCAATCCTTCCCTTCTCCATTTGCAAGGTTTTAAGCTGTTTCTCAAAATCCCTTGTAAGGTACTCTGCTTTGATCCTTTGTTGCTGCTCCTCATCTTGCCGTTCCCACAACCGATGTAAGCTTGAAGTGAAACCAAGCATGGCATTTTCAACCCCCTCCTGCTCAGAAATCCTAACAATTCCTTGGTACCAATCATTGCAAATTACAAAAATAGGTGGGGCACCAATTCTGCTTGGGGAGAAGGGCACAATCCCATCAGCGGTTACTTCAGGTTCCTGGTTAAGGCACCTTAACAGCCACCCATTTAATGACTCCACATAGGATTTTTGGGTGTTAATCCAATTGTTAAAACAGGCGCACCAATTAATAAGCTCCACTTCAAGTTCAACTGTGGCTTTCAAACCAGAATCTCTCCGTGCTTTTAGAGAGCGAACTTTGCTATCCATAATAGCTTGGAACTGCTTCTGGTGACATCTGAGCATGGACTTCCACATTCTGATCAACCTGCTAATAGAAGTCCATTATCATATGAAAATGGAAGAATGCAAAACACTAGTGATCAAATAATTGACAGCACAAAAAAGATATGCATATGCACTGGTCTTTTCTTCCATCTTCCAATCATACTTCACCCACACTAAACAGGCATGCCTACAGCACTAGGAATCAGAAAGTCTCCTAACTTTTACAATTTCTGCTAGAGCCACAAAAAAAAAGCGCAAAGGATTATCAAAACTTAGGATGAAATACTTCACAAATCCGTAAAAAAGTAGAAGATGACATCCAAATCAAGTAGAAGCTAGAAATGAAGAGGATTAATAGGTCCAAAACACAGAAATGCCCTCTACTAGTGCATATAACCAGTATGCTTCAGCGAACAAGGAGAAAACAAGACTCAATAACCAGTTTATTGAATGCATTATCATAAAGACTGACAATAAAGGTCATTTTACCAACTCAGGTATCTCAACACAGCATAAGAGGCATAGATGGTGAGTGAGATCGTCAGCATACCAGCACTGGTTTGAGTAAACCTAGCAGACACCATATCCTTTTATGGACAAATGACAAGTGATAGTCCCCAAGGACTAACCATCCACACATTTGCCCCAAAAACCTCAGGTATATTTCGTGTAAGACATGCAAGTTGTGAACCCCAAATTGATTAGCATTGAAAAGACCAAGGAGCACAGCAGTAAACTTACCCATGAATCAATTCAGTGATCTGAGGCTGCAATTCTTCATCCCTCAACCTATGTATCTTACTGGATATAGCATCAACAGCTCGGATACACACATTGATTTTTGTCAGCAGTTTCCTTATCGAAGCCTGGGTAGCATCAATTTTACTAGACTCTGCTCCACGGTCATCCAACATTTTTAACCTTTTGCACTCCTTTTCATAGATGACCCGTAGCCGTTCTTCATCCTAAACATCCACATAAATACTTCACTTGATAAGAAAGATCCAACAGCAACTAAAGTAGCAGCACAATGATTAATACTCAGACATCTTCCATCATATAAAGACAAATTAATTCTTGAAAATTTTCAATTTTTTTCCCCAAAGCATAATTTTCTTCTTTCAATATCATCAGCAGGCACGTTTAAATTGTACTATACATCAAAGACTCTGATCAAAACAAACACTGAACAAATTGTACTATACATCAAAGACTCCGATCAAAACAAACACTGAACAATATCTACTGTATGGAATGCAAAATACGTTGACATTCCATATCAAACAAGCTAGTTTGTTGGTGGCACAAGAAAAAAATTCCTTGTACAAGTTTATGAACCGGATGCCTTTTAACAGGCATTAAACTCAAACTTAATTATTAAGTGAATATTAGAAAAATAAAATCACGGCAACCAAAGAAGAAACCCACAACATCATTGCCCCATACCCTCACTTCCTTGTATAGTTTCTTCTCCCAAGCGTAAATTTCCTGGAGAGTAGATGATAGGTTTCTCCGCCTCATGTCAAAGTCATTTCCAGATTCCAAGGGGTAAGATTTTGCCATTTTCATTGTCCTAGAAGAAATGCGTACTGATGGCCTTGCAGGAGGGTGGGAAGACACCAAATACAGGATCCTGGAAAGAATCACTGCACCAAGGCATGTCAGTTTTACTTGAGTGGCAAGATTATTGTATCTGATAAATACTCAAATTCAAAAAACGACGGAAATGAGGCGCTTTAACAGCAAGCATTCTCAGCAGAACCCATCAAAGGGACGAGGAAAAGACATGGCACTAAAATTAACATTCAAGTTAGTATCATATCGAATATTTGGGGTCAAAGAGCAAATCTCCTATGAGTATTCTTCAAGGAAATATAACCATTCAGTTGATAATTTTATTTTACTCTAAAACTTCACCCTGACTGTGATGGTACGTGCAAGTATGATAGACAATTCACAAAAAAATAATCAGAACAAAAAGAACCCAAACGGAAATTTGACCACATGCCTCAGAAACAAACTAGAAAACCACTGAAACAAACATAACAAAAAAAATAAAATGAAATAAAAAAATCCAACCTTTAAATAGGGAGCTTCTTTGCTGGCACTGGTAAGGCAACTTGCTCACCTCAAGCATTAATGCAACCTCATTCCCATAACCAGAAGCGGTCTCAAATTCGTCCCTTATTTCCTTCACCACCTCTTGAAGATCCCTTGTACCATGAGCCGACAATGTAGTAGTAGGAACACCACTAGGCTTGGAAGACTCAATTTCCACTGTTAAATTAGAGGCATCTTCAACCTCAAAACTAACCCCCTTTTTCCTAACAGACCCCTCTTCAGGGCTCTTCGAAACAATACTATCAGGACTCTGAATCGTGTTCGGACTCATACTGTTATTGATTCCTTTACCTTTAACAGACTCTAAACTCTCACTACTGCTTTCTATATGCACTGACTTTGAAGTACCTTCTCCGTAATCCCTCATCATTTCCTCATTAAACTTCATTTTTCCATTCAAATCCATTTCTTCACTCGTTTTCTTCTTCTCTTTATGAACCTCTTTTATTACTTCTTGCTCCGTTTCATCTTCCAAATCAGGAATCCCTTCTCTCTCCCTCACCTCTTTCGAATCTGGACTACTTGTACTCGACCCATATCCGTATCTCGCGTACGGATGATAATCTGGATACCCACCGCTACCACCGTTGTCGTATGCATCGAACACGTTGAAATAATCCCATGTTGACACTCTTGGTGGTGATGGGGGCACCGGTGGTGGCTTCTCAGGACTTGGCTTCCTTGTTGGTGAAGTCATCATCGGGTACCCAAAATACCCACCTGCGTAATAACCCGACCCGCCATCAGAGTACCCATTTACTGAAGGATCCTCATACACCACCGTTTTAGCCGGAGTAGCAGACCTCTTCATATAATACGTATTTGCATACGAATTCTCATACGAGTATGAATACGGATACGGGTTAGGATACGGATTATCTCCTGCGTAATTAGGAAAACCCCAATTTCTTTGAGGTTGGGGATAATCATTAAAATTATTATTGGAAGAAGTAGAAGGTATCTCTCTTACAGCTCCTCCTCCTTCTGCTTCTTCAGGGGTATCATGAATGTGGATGTGACCTGAACCTGAAACGGAGTCCGAATCCAAATCCAAATCCGACCCGGAAGACAAGGGCAAATGCGAATCTCCAATGTCCTCGTCTTTGCTTTTGGTGTCTATAGAGTGCGAAAGTGAGGTTGAAGTAGAGGAGTTCTTCGATACATGCCTGGATTTCCCTTCGCGAGATGGTAAAGTTAGTACGGGAGAGGCAGGAGCGGTTGAGGAAGAGGCGATAACGAGCCCTTCATCGACAAATCGGCGAATCGCGTCGCCAACGTCTCTCAGCGAATGAAAAGAAGCCACGTGTGCAGCAGCGAGAGCGTAGCGGTGGTCGGAGGCAGCTTTGATGACTTCCTTGCGCTCTCTACAGAGAACTACTAGTGGTAAATCGTCCACTTTAGAACCTCCACAGCCCATAGCAATGAGAAAGGAAAGTAATTTTTGAAAGAGAGATGGAACGGTGTAGTTTTCATGGTGCCTGTGCAAGAATTCTAGAAGGAGAGATCATTGTTTTGGAGATGAGTGATCTTTTTCGGCGCACGGAGAAAGTGATGGCTACCAATAGATTGATAGAAAAGAGAATAGGTGGAAACCATGGCAGTGGTAATAAATAGAAAGAAATAGCGAGGATCTGAATCAGACGGCTGATATTGGAGTAATTGGATCAGGGAAGGAGTTTTGATTTTGAGTTATTTAATGTTTTCTTCATCCTGGGTTGACGGATGATGGAACTGGGGATGCTGAATTAGATGAATTAAAAAGAACAGATCAATGTATAGAGATGTGTGATTACTGTTAGGGATGTGTCAGAGAGGAAGCAGAAGAGGGGTCCATGTCCTCTTCTTCTGTGCAGGGTTTTGCAGAGAAATGGAGGGAGAATTGAGAAATGAAGAGCACTCGTGGAACCCGCCAGCCACTGCAAACGGACCTTTGTTATTATTACTGCTACCATTTTCAGGGTTTTTTTTTTTTGGCTGTTGTTGGCAGTAATAATAAAGTGGTGAGAGAATACGCCTGCTTTTAACAGAAGAAAAACAAAAGGCGGGAAAAAAAACAAGGTTCCGTGTTCGCGCTAGAGATTACTTTTTAAATTTATTTACTCGTGAGCGTATTAAATTAATATTTTAGTATTTCTTAAAATTCATTATATAAAAAAAATTAAAATAAATAAATAACAAAATAATAATTATGTATTTGACAGTGTGATAATAATTATTTTTAAAATAATTTTTCATACTAAAATATATATTATTAATATTTTTTATTTTTTAAAAATTATTTTTAATCTCAGCACATCAAAACAATCTAAAACATACAAACTATATTAAATTTTAATAAAAATAAAAAATAAAAAAATTTTAAATTTTTTAAAAATATAAATTTAACTGCGTTTCCAGACAGCTTCTCATTTCTTATAAGCTTGCAAGAACACATACAATGCTGCTATAATTTTTACTAGATTTTAAAAGTATTTAAAAAAATTAATGATCTTTTATTTATTTGCTTGAAATTAATATTTTTA
>NW_011499873.1:833509-871620 GCF_000495115.2 Populus euphratica | reverse complement strand
AAAATATTTTTAAAATAAAAAATTTATATTATAATTATTATCTTTAAATTTTTATATTTTAAAACTACTTCATAATAAATTTTATTATCAATCTTATCAAAGATTTTTTAATATACACAACCAAATATTTTTTAAAAAATTACTCTGTTACTACAATAAATATCAAATATCAAGAATAATAGTCTGCAGAATAGTGGTTTTGTATAAATATTAATTTATTTATTTATAATAAAAAATAAATACTTAATTAATTAAATTAATAGATTTAAATATTTATTTTAAATATATTTAAACATATTTATATCAAAAATTTTAAATTATTATAAACCCTAAAATTTTTAATAATTAATTATAAAAAATAAAAATAAATAAAAATAAAAGAATTTACCTAAAGCATAAAGTAAAAAACAAGAAAGATTAATTGACGAGTAAAGCAAGACGCAGTGAACGGGAGCTGAACAATAATGTTAGACAAGAGAAGAAAAAAAAATTAGGGTAATGAGCTGTAATTCTGTGTATCAAAACTTTCCTTCCTTGTAATAATAATGTATTAATATAAAAATATAAAAAAAATAATTATGAGGGCAATGGCCGCTTTTGATCTATTATGGCTCTGTCATTGCTCATGATTGCTGTTTTTTAAAAATATATTAAAATTTATTTTTATTTATTAAAATTTATTTTTATTTTATGTATCAAAACTATCTAAAAAATATTAAAAAACAATTTAAAACAAAAAATATATGTTTTCACCGTCAACGTTAAGAATATACCGTGGGGGCAATAACTTTTGTTTGTTTGTAAACCATTTATTAGGCAGGATGAAGGGCGTGATGGTTTGCACCGCCAATAGAAGATGCTCGATTCGGACACTCGTATAGTCAAACTCCAGCACGTGATGCTCTGATTGAGTGGGCATTTTATTTATTTTTTATTTTTTCAGTCTCGGTCGAACAAATCTCAAATCAGAATGTAATATTCAATGACTAATTGATTATTTTCACGTCTGACCGCGGCTTTCGACGCATCAAGTTTGTGGCGTGGTTGCTTGATTTACAAAAACGACATAAGTGAAAGGGATGGCTGCAGCGCTGCGGTCGTTGTTGTTGAGCAGAAAAGTTTGACGGGAGCACGTTATTAGATGGCCAATCGCTGAGAATATTTTTCTAGCTAATGGGAAAACAAAATCAACTCAGTATTTTTATTAAAATTATTTTATTTTATTTTAAAAAAAATGGTGCAAACCCGCCCGGTATTTTCCAGTTCAATATCATTTTCAGGGAAAAATGGTACCTATTACCAGCACTCTTCACTTCAATCAAACATAAATGTAACATTTTCAGTCAAAATATTTCAGAAATATATTCAAGAATTCACGTACCAAGAGCCGCTTGCGTGCTAGTTAAAAACCAATTCCAGTCTACAAGGGGAAAAAAAGCAAAGAAAGATCGGAAATTCTTCCCAAGACAGTGGAGTACATCGAAAAATCTTGGCTCTAGTCCACTTCGGAGGAGGGGGCATTTGCCTTGTGCCCAAAACAACGAAGAAACTGGCTTCTGTGCTTGGAAGGTTATTGATATTCAATATAAAGTATTCGTTTTAAACCTCTTCACTGCTTTCTTGTATGGCTAAAAGGCAGTATAATCATGTTGATCAACTTCACCTATGAAGGCACAAAGAGACTCTTTTTAGAGAGACCTTGCATGTATGGTTAAATCTCATTAATTTTCCTAAGATTCAATCGCAAAAAGTGAATGCATCAGAGGTTTTTCAAAAAAATACAGAGTGTTTGTTTTTGTATTTTAAAAAATTAAAAAATTTTATTTTTTTATTAAGTTCAAATTAATATTTTTTCTATATGCTAATAATTTTTAAAAAATTAAAAATATTATTTTAATATATTTCTAAATAAACATTATTATCATATTTTCAAATAGTCTCTTAGACATAAAGAGTACCATAATACACTCCAGATATAGATTAATCCATGTCCAGTGTAATCACATTTTTTTATAGATTAATCCATGTCCAGTGTAATCACGTTTAAAAAAAAAAACATCAATAGGCGTACTTTTCATATGACATACCATGATCAGAATGTATCACGACAATACACCTAATTAAAACATGCAAATTACACGATATATGTGTTACACGTGTACCTTGCATGGAACTTATTATATCAATGAACTCCTGATTCAATCATGATAACACACAATTCAAACATACAGATTATAACCATCTCCGGCACTTACTTGTTGATTTGTATAGATTGTAGTAACCCTGATGAAGGACAGTACTTCAACCAGAAGTATTATTTTTAGCTTTGCTTAATTGGTTTACATCCTATTTTTTAAAAATTATAAATTTAAATTTTATTAATTTTAAAGTTATTAAAAAATTATATAAGAATTAATAAAGATATATATAAGTTGATCTAAAAATTATATTAATAAAAAATTCAATAAAAATATAATTTCATTAAATGCTTACGCATTTGAATCGGAATTTTAATTTTAAAAGGACTGGTCCATGATGTGATTGGAAGGATCTGTTTAGAAACATATGCGTGGCTAGTGTTTAAAGTTTTAATGTTTTTCATTTCAAAACGCGAATACAACTGTCATTGAGAAGGAACTAGATTGTGTTTATTTATTTTTGTTTTAAATTAATTTTTATATGATTTTATATTGTTTTTCTTGATGTTAAAAAATATAAAATATTATTTTTATATATTTTAAAATAAAAGTCACTTTCTAAAGCCATCGCTGTCATAATTTTAATTATCAAATTACCACCTCTCGGCATGTACGAGAAACTTTCTCGTGATCGCAATGATTTCGATGGGACCCACTCTGACTTTGATGCCCATGCCTAGCGTCCTCATGCGGCAAGATATCATGACTTTGATGCCCATGCCTAGCGTCCTCATTGGGCTCTATATCACGGGCTAACCGGTATCAAATGCCATTTCGTTAATGAAGATATTAAATAATATTTTTTATATTTATTAAAAATTATTTTTTCATGTTAATATATTGAAATAATTTGAAAATAATAAAAAATTAATTTTTTTAAAATACTTTTAAAACATAAAAATAAATAATTACATCCGGTTAAATAAATCTCTATTGCCGTTTGGCTATGCGTGTTGCAAGCAAAGCTAGTATTTTGGCTTTTTTGAAGTTAAATTTGTAAAGTGTTTTCACTTTTGACACGTTGCCTTCCTCTGGGGACAGGGCTAAAAATTTAATATAAAAGGCTAAAATTTCTTAATAAAAAACTAAAGATAGGATACATAAATAGAACGAGTTTTTTAAGATGTCAACAAACTTTGCAAGTTGCATTTTCTAAATTATAGAGGTGGTTATATTTTTTACTACAAGAAATTAAAAGGTCAAAGGTAATATTTAATTATCCTAGATTAATATAAAAAGTTAAATGACATTATAAATTAAAACTCTATTAAGTCATGAAACCCACTATTTGATAAAAATGATTATATAACCATGCGATGAAAAAAAAGGGAGTGATGGGTATAAAAAAGAAAATGTTATTTTTGTGGGTACAGTTAGAATGCCCTTGTATGTCACATATATCTTTCTCTTGGTTTTTTTTTTTCCTCTCTATTATATTATCAAGTTTTAAAAAAATTATATGTTAATTGTTAAATTAACTAGAAAAATCAATTAAATGTGCAATTTCTCATGTAAAATAACTAAAAAAATTATCCTTTTCGTTTCACGTTAAAAGTAACTTCTCATGTAAAATAACTAAAAAAATTATCTTTTTCAGTTAACGTTACTTTTTAAGTTTAAAAATTTTAATTTAAAATTTTAATCAATTATATAATTCAAAAAATATATTATAAAACATGGATAAAAAATCTAGATTGTTTATAAAAAAAAAAACTGATATGGAGACAGACCTTTAGTTTAAGCAATTCCTAACATAGCATTTGATTTTTTCAATCCTGTTTGTTTGTTATGTTAGGATGCATTATTTGAAAAAAAATGAATTTTTTTATTTATAATTAAAATATTTTTAGATTATTTTAATATACTAATATCAAAAATATTTTTTAAAAAATATAAAATATAATTTTAACATATTTCAAATTAAAAAATACTTTTAAAAATAATCTCAATTACATTCTCATACACACATTTTCATATTGAATTTAATTTAAATACTTAATAAAAAAATATTGAGAATCGACACTCTCAAGTGAAAAATTTGCACGCATCACCAACTGAAAATGACGTAGAATTTCCAGGGTCAATCAGGTCAGACTTCGTGGAGTGGTCTAAACATGACAAAAATCGACAAAATTATTTCCACGCAGGTTAGTTGTCAGTGGGAGGCAAGGACTAGGGGTACAATAGGGTTTTCCCGAAGGACCTCCAATCTTCGTCACTTCCTAATGATGGCAGAAAAGACACGTTGGATCCACCACGGAGGTTAAAGAAGGAATACTTTTATCGAAAAGGCTGGTAAAGCAAGGTTCAAAAGGCTAAAAGAAAAGAAAAGAAAAAACATTAATCAGAGTTCAAAAGGTCTTCATGTGGCTGTAAAGAATGGCTAAGGGCTATGATTGCCCGCTTTCCTTATTCACCCGCGGTTCATGCATGTGAAAAAAGTTTAATTGCTCTCTACCCGTTTCGAGACCTCAGGCAGGGCAACCCTACGAGTTAGAATTTGGATGCAGATAGTTGAAAAAAGTTATATGTTAAGAATAATTAATTAAAAGAATAACACATGATAAAATAACAGATAATATATTTTATTTTATAGCAGTAAATAACATATAATAAATTGTAAAAAGTTTATACCATCTTCCTCTTATGTACTCTAAAAAATAATTATATATATCCTCTAATTAATATTAGATTGATAACTCGCGCTTATTATAGACCGGACCAATTTCTTTATGATTGAAGAAAATAATATCAATCATTGCATTTTAAAGAGCAAATAGATATTGGTAAAATCAATTGACACCGTCGAAACGTATCATATTAAACCTTACATGTATAAAAAATATTGAATTAAAGTGGAGAATAGAAAAAAAAACTTTAAATTTACAAAAGAATTGAAAGCATAAAAAAATCAATTATCATAATAATAAAATTTTAAAAATAATTAAAAATAGCTAGAGCAAACCTAACCCAACTTTTAAAAATTATAATATAGATAATAAGGTTGAATCAAAACGTAAAAGGCAAATAAAAAATTACAATGTAAAATTCTAAACCAATCAAAATAATTAGGGATGAAAAAAAAAGTAACTTAAAAGATATAGATTTAGAAAGAAAATGAACCAAATTTGAAACAAAAGGAAAAAAAACAAAACAAAACACAATGGATGAAATTGAAAAACAATTTCAACTAAGAAAATGACAATAACAACTAAAAATAACAACCAAAACAACGAGGAACATATTTGATATAAAAATAAAATATCAAGGAATAAAAACCAAAGACAAATTAATTCAATAGATGATTCACGGCTAGAGACATCATAATTAAAAAAAACAAGGATAAAATCTAATATAAAAAATAAAGTATAAATGGATGCAATTGAAAAAATAACTAACTATTAAATTATCAAAGACTAAATACATTACAATTAAAATAATAAAAGTCAAATATGGTATAAAAATAAAATAACAATGAATGAAATTAAAAAAACAAATCAATTCCATAATTGATTCAATACTAAATACACTCCAGATAAAAGAAAGAATACCTAATTTGACTTAACAAACGAACAACTATTTTTTTTTAATGACCGGCATGTTTTTCTACATGGAAAGAGTGAAAAAGAGAAAAACTCCTTATCAACGATCCTTCATGTGCAGTTGGCGAGCACGCACCTCGTCATTGTAATAGAGGTGGCGAGACACATCAATTACCATCCTGGTCGGCGGCATTTCCTGTTGCATGAGCACCACACGCACCATCTAAAGTGCGTGAGCATTGTTCATTTGTTGACGCATGTTATGCACGTCCTAACAGCCTTTTGAATTTAAAAATAATTTATACATATTAAAATATCAAATTACGCCCTTGAAAAAAAACCATAGCAAAAAACCTAAAATAACCTTGCATTCATAGTACTGAGAGTTTATTTTTCAGGGATATTTAAGCAAATAACAAGCACGAAAAATAGAAAAAACCCAAAAAACCCTTAAATCAAATGGATTTTTTTTAAGGGTTATTTAATAATTATATTATAGAAAAAACATTAATAATACAGTAATTGTCTTTAACTTTACATGGCATTAGCATAAACTAAGCCCTGTGTAAAAAACATCATGGCATTTTCAATCTCGTATCTCATAAATAATCATGGATTTGAATAATTATTTTTTAAAAAAAATTTAACTTGATTCTCGAACCTTTTTTCACACAATTAAGTCATTTTGAATTCAAATTAACACTCATATTATATATTGTTTGGAAAAAATGATTGAATCGAAAGACAAATAACTCAAGTGCGTAACACAAATGGTTTCTTACAATTTTGTTTGAAAAATTCATTTAAATCCTTTATTTTTCTAGCTATTGATAAAAGAATTTCACATTACCAAACTCTATTTCCCCTCAATTTCAGTTTATTTTTTTTAATGAGAGGAGAGAGGGAGAAGGGCTTGTTGAATTTTAGTGTAAATAGAGAAACTTTATCGTTGTTGATGATTCCAGTCATAAAAATAGTTGATTTTTTGTGTCAATTGCTTTTATTTCACGATGGAAGTTTGACCTAGATATTTTATCATTTTTCATGTTCGAGAAGATAGATCTGACAACATGAATAATCTTAATTCTAAGTTAAGTTTGTTTCTTTAGGTCTTTCTTAGCTTTTTGTGGTAATGAATATGTTTTTTAAAATATTTTTTAAGTATTTTTAATTAAAAAAATTAAATTTCTAATTTTTTGATGACTCGTGGTCATTGAATTCCATAGAAAGAAGGTGGCACATGTTTGCTATCTTTTTCAAAAAATAAACAAATAAATAAACGAGGCAACGCCTTTTAAAAAAATAAGATAAGTTCAGACATGCAAACCATTTTGGAAAGGCCACATGTCTCTCTCTCTCTCTCTCTATATATATATATATATAATAAAAAATTGATAAAAAAAATATAAACTTAATTGAGATCATTATCTAAACAACAAGTTTAACATGTTAATTTATAATATCTGAGTTATTATTATATTTTTTAATATTTTTTAATTTCTTATTTTTTTCAAAAAATATATAAGCTAATCTTTTTATTGTCGATGATTTTTTTTTTATTTAACTCAAATATAAAACAATATAATTTTATTATTTGTTGTTGATAATCTACTTTTGCTATCTTGGCTTCATATATCTATCATGTTTTTTTGTTTTCACTTATAAAAAATATAGTCTAGTACATAAAAGTTATCATGTGCTTTATGATTTTACATTCAAATAAAAAATATTTTACGAGTTAAGAAAATTTATTGAATTTAATAAAATGCATAACTTTTGTCATGTTTTTTTTATTGACTTAAATTCATTTTATTTTTTAATCAAAAATTATTTTTTTATTTAATTTTATTTTTTAATATTGAATTAATTCAAAATTAAATATTTTAATTTATTTCTTATCTTCATGAATTTTACAGGTCAACTTAAGTTAATTTAAGTTAATGAAGTATTTTTTTTATTTCAATATTAAATCAAAACATCATTTAATTTATAATTAAAATTTATTTTTATTTTGAGAAGACAGTTACCAACGTTTAGATATTTTCCCTTTTGTTATAAAAAAAAGTTTTTCTGCCACTACACTTGGCATCGTGCGGGCCAATCAAAGAAATAGTTAAATCTATTTATATATCTAGAAGAAAAGGTCGAAAATTGAACTGGCTTAGGAATTAACAGTGCTGGAATTATAATCTACACTAAATTTGACTACTTTTTAGGATTATCGCAATCATCAACTAGGCTTTTAACATATAAAGCTAGACATGAAATGGTAAGCAATGTCGCTAGGTTCCATGAGGAGAGACATATATATCTGGATGAAAAAATGCAAGCAACCCCACATGAGTCCCAAAACTGTTGGCTTCTGATTTTCCAGCAGCAATATTTTTACGAGAAGGCAGGGTGTGGTGTGCGAGGTCACTGCCGGAGCAGGTTCAAACTTTCCTGAGCAGGGTGTGGTGTGTGAGGTCACTGCCGGAGCAGGTTCAAGCTTTCCTGAACATTGACAGCACCATTCCACCTATTATTCCACGTACAGGGATGATCTTAATTATACACGGTCATGAACAAACAGAAAAGATCAATGGGGTCTTCTAATATTTCCAAACCATAGCAGACAAATACCATCTTGCTTGGCAAAATGTTGAAGCATCCTGACTTGCTCTTTTCAGTTTCTTTGTTTTCTTAAGAGTTCTCTCTTTCTGGTCGTGTATAATCACTTCTAAGCATGCGCTCAGTCCATGGCAGGACCGAGTATGAGAAAATGCATGAACCGTGTTCATAGGTCTGCTTTGTTTAATTTTGGATAATGGAAGAATTTCGTTTAAAACAGATAATTTACCTGGAACAACTTTGGATGAATTGGCCTGGATAATATATCAAGATGGATTTAGAGAATTTCAAATAAGAAATCACGAACCCCCAAATTACAACCCAGGACTTTAATTTCAAACAAGTAACCCTAAATGATGGAGGAAAAAACCCCAGTTAGGAAAAATAAAAAAACACGAAGAACAGAACACGTAGCCAAACGTTTTTTCTGTACCTTTTAATCGTTTTTTTATTAGTATAAGAAAGGAGTTTTTAACGTTGTTTTTTAATATTTCTATGCTGATTAGAAAACAGTTGGTTTTTAGTTTTCATTAATTTGCTTTTGTTAGTACAGTTTTATTCTAATAATAAGTTATTCTTTATCAACGGCAAAGCTCCAATCGAAGATTCATAACCTTCCGTTGAGTGGACGGAGATTCAGCGCCAAAAACACCCGGGTGGATATTTAGTTTTTAAATCACGTGATTATCTTGAAAGTAAATTTTAAAAAATAAACAAATATTATTTTAATGTATTTTCAAATAAAAATTGATGAATCCAAATTTAAAAATCCAAACCTCCCTTGAGTTCAGTTAGGAAAATAACCCATCTCCTTAAATAAAAATTGATGAATCCAAATTTAAAAATCCAAACCTCCCTTGAGTTCAGTTAGGAAAATAACCCATCTCCTTAAAAAATCTCTTAGATAATTAATTCTTTGAAATATTTTTAAAAAATAACCTTTAGCACTTACCACCATAAGGAGGTAGATTTCCCAGACAAAGCACACCCACTAATCCAAATGGTTCGAGACCGGCGTCATTAAACAAATTTAGAACATGCATGCACCAGTCTTCTATTAAAAAAAGACATGCAGAGTGCAAGACATTGTTTATGCTCGAGGCCCGAGGGTCTAATCTAATCCGAGAGGTAGAATTCCTCTACGGAATTCAATTTAATGAACTCTGGTTTTTCTTGAATCCAAGACCAATTGCCATATCATAATGGATGGAGCACATAAATTACTAATTTATTATTTATCGGAACAGCCGGTTGAATTCCTCCCTTTCATGTTCCTAATTTAAGAACACAAAACAGAAGTTCTGGTTTTGTAATGGTTGCTTCCAGATACCAAGGCTTCCGCAGGGAGAACAAAAACACTAATTGACCAGTGATGATGGATAGATTTGTTGTTAGCCTCAACGGGTTATCCAAAAAAGAAGAAGAAGAAGAAAGTCTCAAAATAATCGAGACTTGTGCATGTAGATACAGCAGTGAAAATTTCCAGGCCGTGATTGTAATTTTTTTCAATCAACTATGCTAATAGATCGATTCTCTATAAATAAACTGGTTATTGATGATAGGGCAGGGGCGCGTGATTGCTTTCAAAACAAAGGGATAAAATCTCCCTCCCTCTTTCAGTTTAGTTCATAAAAATTGTCGATGATGGAATCAGGCCATAAAAAGTTTGGTAGGTTGTGTTTTTGCTCCCATGGTTTCCAAATTGTACATAAAATCACCCGACTTTAAAACACCGACAGCACTGATTACCGTGCAATGGAAATGCATTAGTATATATCCACTCCTCTCCCATAACAAAGAGATCGTGGCAAATTGTTTGGTGTTTCCAAGACGTGTAATTGTGAGGATCTGGACATTTTAGCATCCCAGGAAATCCACGTCTTTTATATACCTGCCTTAAGTTTTCATCTGGTCTAAATTACCTCTTCATTATTTTTCATCAGTTTCTCTTGTTAGCCTCCTAACCCTGGAGCAGATCGTGATGAGAGCCTACTTGTTCAGTGTTGGGTTGCCTGTGTGGTAATGAGTGCGAACGAGACAGTACTCCTTTAGTATTCAAATTTGGTTAATTGGAACGGAGCATTCAGGTGTGAGCTATATGTCCATCACTTTGCCATCATTTACAAGGACATGATCTATTTATGACGCCTTGCCATCGGTTTCAAACCTGCGTTGGTTCTCGTTCCGCACAAACATTTCAACCAGCGAAAAAACGAAAAGGAAGAGAAGCTTAAGAGACAAGTACACTGACAAAATCTCAACTGAGATACAGAAACAGAACGAAATTCTCACGGTTGACATTCAATAACCCGAGACATTGAACAAGATTTGGAATGCTAGGGGTCCCAATGGCCAATCGGTCACAAGATTGTTATCCCATCATTATGTGCAACAAAGCTCCATCTCGTCATTCTAAAGACAACCCAGAAACAAGCAATCCATGGCCACCATAACAACTATCAATCCATATTTATGTTACGTAGACGCACAAAAATGAAAGAAAAAATTGAGCCTGTGCGACAAGCCACAATACAAACCTTTTCTTCCTCTTAATGTAATCCAATATAAGCCTTGATTCTTAAATTCAAACAGAAACTATGCTAGGAATTTCGAAGAAAACACCAGATTCCTTTTCAAGAACAGGAGGTGCCGCCCGTCACTATTCGACGAAAACACCAGATTCCTTTTCAAGAATCGGAGGTGCCCACCACTATTTAACTTATGCCAACACCCTTCTCAAAGGGAAAAGCGATTTTAAGAGCTGAATCATTAGTCCAGTGAATAAAGACTACAATTGTGAAAACTTAATAAAATTCCATCACGTATCAGTAGTGCTCAGCTGTGAGAGCATGCGAAACTTTGAAACGGACGTGTGTGTAGCAGACCGGGTCTCTAAATTTTTTGTTCCTCACTCCAAAAATATGGTTGAGCCATATGCATATAGTGACTTGGAAAAAATTATGAATACGATTGCTTATTCTCATGGGCAAATGGTTGCTACTTCTGCTTTGATGGCCTTGAGCCATTTGGGCCACAACAGTAGAGTTCATATATAAATGCATTTAATTGAGAAAGGCTTTTGGCATCTTTCCTTTCTGCCATTTGATTCAACGACTATATGATTTGGCTTGATAATTTTTTCACATCCTATTCTCAAACTCCCCTCTTTGTTGGTAACTGATGGTTTTGTTCATAAATTTTTTGATGGGATTTTAGATATGTATGTCATAAAGGATGTTGTAAACTTCAAGGACAGAAATCAATACGTCCAGATTGAAAGGATTTAAAAACAACTCAGGAGTTAATGAAGGAGTGGAATCTGAAATTAAAGCAGATGATGCCCCAAGAGGAGATAAAAGATGGAGGAGAGTTAGTGATGAAGGGGGATGATGCAATTTCTGATGGTGTCTCCATGGAAACATTAACTGCTAGGGGTAGCAGAGGAAAGAGAGGACTAGGCAATTTGGACTAACTATACATGAGAGGATGCTGGAGACTCTGCCATGGCATGCCCCAATGGAAAAGCCATTTGCGACAACACCGCGAAATGGGTTGGGTGTGGGGGTGGTGTGGGGGTGGGGGTTCTTCAAGAAATCACATTTGCCAACGGTTAGCCCCTCTCAACCAATTTACTAGTGCAATTCTCTTATGACTACTAATGCCAAACAGGTCGTCAATTTATGACTGCAAGTCTAGAAAAATTATAATGGCTGGGTTTTGATAGGAAAATGTGTTTTGAGTACATTTTGCCACTGCAGTACATGGTGATCTACCACTACCACTACCACCACCACAACCTTTCTAGTTTCAGATCGTTAGATCATTCATTAGCTCACAATATTATGGTTTTTGATGCAGCAGAACTCTTTATTTACCTCAGGAAACACCACAATTAAAGCCAAGCGGGTAGAAACAACACTATTTTATAACAATCCTCAAAAACAAACATAACTTCCAAGAAATGATGTTAAGAACAGCAATCCCGATCATGATATTTAGAAAATAGTTAGACCGGAGAGGCTTATCTGGGCTTCCACCAACTGCTTTATACTCGGCTTGTATCTTCCGTTTCATAGCCTCTGATAACTCTCTGTATTTCAAATAGCATCACTAATTGAATTTTATTCCTTCGTTCTTCATTTCAACTTCCAAGTTTTATATGTGATCTCACAGAAATAGCAAATACGTTCATCCTGTCTGTATTATTGTAAGAAACGGCAGTAGAAAACAAGATACTTGTTTTTTAATCCTGCAGTGAATCATGAAAAGTGAAAAAATGAACATTTTGCATGTGTATATTTCTGCCATATAAACCATCCATGCAGCCCAAAAAAGCAGGGAATTTTGATAATTAATAATTAAAAGAATGCTTTGAAACAAGAAGCTAGTAATTACAACCTTCCCGGAAGAGTACTTGGCTGCCATGAACTTCTCTCCAGCAACACCATCTAGCACAATTCCCTGATCACCAAAACATCAGTTAGTTTTTCAAGTTAACAACTTTCTCATAACCATTGTACTTTACAACTGAATCTAATCATGGGAGTTTCAATAAATTAGACATGGAAAAGAAATTAAAAAACTGGAGTTTAAGTGAGTAAGCATCCATAGACAAGTTAAGAACGGGTAGTTAGATCTAACCCCTAGAGTACATGGAAAGAATGCGTGCATGTGCACTTGAGTGTGAATGCACGTTCATGTGATATGTCATCAGTCAAGGACTATCTTAGAGGGCTTGGTAATCATAAACATCAGTCATAAGCAGCTCTCACGTATTTATTATCTGAGGCAAAAAAAAAAAAAAAAAGAGCTGTGTGCATAAGATGAACATTTTTCCAAGACCTTTCAAATATTTTCAGGGGGGCTTACAGATAAAGTAGGCCTTAAGACAAAAGGCATGCATTGAACATCCAGGGATGACACTTGGCTAACAAACCTCTTTAGGATCAAATTTTGCCCCAAGATTGCTTAGCTTGGCATGGGCTTCCGCATAATCCTTGAAGAATGCCTCCTGATCTTCAGCGTATTTCTCTGCATACTCCTGCAGTTTATGCAAAATTAAGCTAACTAAAAAGATTGTTATGTGCTTCTTGACCATCTTACTCAAACTTCAATCCATTTTACCTTGAATGAAGGATCTTCAAAAAGAGCAGCATCAGTTGGCAATACAAGCAGATCATCATCCTTTCTTTGTTTAATATCCTGTGCAGGTAAATCATATTCAGCAAACAAGCATTGTTACACCCCCACCCCTAAATTTTTATATCTGTTTATGGCATAAGTACCACATTCTGATTGTCAAACCTTGAAGTAGGAATTGTCAAACTTCAGCCATTCTGCTGTCCAGGACTGCCCTCCTGGTGCTCCAGGCCCATTTTTCTGTAACGCAGCAGATAGATTGTAAATATCTAAATGCTATTGATGCTTTCTATAGCTAATACTGTTTCTATTATTACCATCCATACAAAGCTGCAAGATGAGACAAAAGATAGTGATATTAAAGAAAAAACTTCAATTACATATATTTGTCAACTGGAAACCATGCAATAAATCCCATGTCAAAATGATAAACTGCACATTTTATCAAGGAAAACAATAGTTGTTAATAGGAACCTGGAATAGAGATCTAACATCTCCAACTGCATGTTTTGGCTTTAAAAATTGCCTGGCAGATAATATCACTAGTTGTTGTGCACCAGAAAAAAGGGAGCATAGAGAGAAAGAGGCAATGATTTGACTGATAGTCACTTTATAGCATCTCACTTGCACAACTATTAGCCCGTCACCTAAAGATATGCACATCTCCCATTTAACAGTGATGTCAAATGAGAGAAAGATGTATCGAAATCGAAGTTATTGGTTTAGCAATTAGGATTAGATAATCGTTCAAGGTAACTCTGAATATGAGGTTGGGCAATCTCTAGGAACCATCATCTAAAGTTCCTAGCTAGTGTAATATACTTAAAGCTATATCCACAGTTGCAAAAGGAATCAATTGATTACTAGTATATTAAACTGCTAAATGAGATACAAAAGTCTATAAAATCTTTTTAGTTGGCAGGTTACATTTCCTAGAGGACACGTTAATAACAGTCATAATGATTGCCAGGTCTACAATTAAGCAGCTCTAGAAAAAACATATATTCTAAAAATCAGAAGATGCTGCTTAAATACCGTATACTTCGTCTCTGGTTTGCCCCAACCACTGCGTTCTGGTCTAGACCTTCCTAGTGTGTGTGCACCAGACAATGCAACTATTTCCTGCAGTTTAAAGAGTTAAACAGCAAACAAAATAAAAAAGAACATTGAGGAATCACCGAGTAAAGCATAATATGAAATTAAAGTTACCTTGTCATTTAATCCCATTCTGTAGAAAACTTCTCGTAAATGATCCGCAGGTTTAGGGGGGCCAGCAGCTACACACCAATTAGGATTTTAAAAATCAATACTAAACTGTGGTTACTTTATAACAAGCTTTAAGCTTCTCTAAAAGAAAAGAAAAGGTTATGGCAACAAAACCAAACTAATCGAAATGGTTGATAAAGATCCGATTGAAAATACTAACCAGGAAGCCTCCCCTCTTCTGGGCACTCCTCAGGAGCTGAGACATCCACCCTGCCATACTTCATAGGAATTTTCGGGCCACCAGCTTCCTGAAAAAGCAACACATTTATCAGTAAAATGTTAAGATAGTGATTTCAAACAAATCACATAAAATTCATGAAAGAGCAACCGTGACCTCTATCGCAGTTGCGCTGGCCAATTGGAACAAATCCGCATATGTCACACCAGAATACTTGTCTTTGATAGGCTGAATCAGTTTCAATGCATTAACGAGCCCTAATATTCCAAGTTGGTTAGGCAAAGAATATTTACAAAAACCAAGCTAATTGTTAGTTATAGTAATTACAATGTGAAGCAATTACCTGCGTTGGCTGCATGCTTAAGTTCAATATCAAATCTAAGACTTCCATTGGCTCCACCCCTTCTTGGCCACTCCTCTATGTTCTTGTTGTATGTGCCAGCGTCATGCCACCCTAGCCGAACCTATAAAAATTATAATAATAAATAATAACATTAAATCAGCATAGAAACTAGAAAGCGATAATTTTATTTGACAAGCAAATTACTATGAATGAATATTTGAATTTAAAGAGAGAAAATTGTTATATCAAGTAAATTAACAGAATAATAATACTGTAAAATCGTATTACCAGAATAGGATGGCAAGATTTAGATTTAAGCAGTTCTTTAATATCCTCTCTGGCGCTCTTCAACTGAGCAGGATCAGACGCCGCAGCAACAGTGCTCATTGACGATCGCTTCTTCACTCAAAAAGAAATAAAAACAAAACAAATCACAAAAATGAAAAAAAAAAAAAAAACAGCCTGAGCAACGTATAATTTAAATATGTAAATAGAGTAACAGAGTGAGAGAGGGAAGTGAGACCTGATCTTTAAAAATGTGAGGTGCGAGAGGAGAGAATTGGAGACATTTGAGAGAGGAAGGAGAGTAAGAGGAGGAGGAGGAAATAGACAATGAGGAGGACGCTGAAGAGAGAGAGAGACGGACGCGAGAGGCGGAGTGAAGGAGGCGGACAGTGGCGGCGGAACCCCTGAGAGAAGCCATCGGTTGCGATTTTGGTGGTGACAGTGTTGAATAGGAGGGATATTGTGCCATCCGGGATTGTGCAACTGTTTTTATGTGCTGATGAGCCGGGCTTGCTGGCTTTTTAAGCGCCTAAGGTGCGCACACGCATTTATAGGTGGTGTTTGGCAGTGGATTAGCATTTACCTGTTTGTAATAATGCCTCTACACCGTCTTGGAAAGGCGCTGAAGAGTCAAAAGTCCAAAAAGCGAAGTGTTTCTTTTTTATTATTGTTGTTATTATTATAAAAAATACCGAAAGAAATCTATGATGTACTGTGTCATAGTTAATTGATTTTTTTACCCTTGTGTATAAGGCAATTGCCTAACATATAAGTGTAAAATCGTTTTTTTCTAGAAGATCTAAAGGTCATTTGCGAACTGATTGTGACAATTTAGTCGATTTATTCTTTTGTTTTTTCAAGGTAAAATCACATCGTTGTCCTTGCAAACAAGAAAATTTGGCTTTGTGTTCATGCTCTTTTTCGTTTTTTCCACTCTAGCTGCACGGTCAAATAACACAACTCTCCCTTGCAGTTAAAAAATATTCCTCTCGGTGCGCTAGAGATAGCTAGTACTGTGAAATTAATTGAGATATTTGCATGAGATAGATTTTTTAATTTTTTTATATTTTTTTACAGTAAAATGATAAATTTAATTTTGTAATAAGAAAATATAAGGCTGGCTTAAAAAGGTGTTTTCATCTTTGCAGTAACTTTTTTTAATATTTTGATGTCTATGTTTAGTAATTTAAATTATTAAAATATTAATAAACCATTAAAAAAAAAGTTGATGTGCCCCGTGCCATCCAGAGGTGCAGAAAGTCTTTCAATGGCTATACTACCGACGCGACCGACATGTCTTTCAAGGTGTGCTGTGATGGTGAAACTAGTGACATGGTGCGTGGTGTTATATTCACAGTGGTTTAAGTGGCAACGAAGTTTTTTTATCCTCTCTCTCTTCCCTTTCTTGATCCTTGTATTCACGTCAAGTGTTTGAAAATCTAATTGTATTTTTCAATTTGTATTTGTGTTAAATGTAGTATTTTTTTCAATTTGTATTTGTGTTAAATGTAGTACTTTTTTATTTTTATTTTCTTTTTTTAAAATTCTATTTCTTATCATTCTATTTTATTTTATTTTTAATTCAATTTAATTGATTTTTTATTATTTTTTTAATTTTATCTTCCAATATTTTATTTTATTTTATTTTATTTAGACATGGTCCTCTATTTTTTACTGTTCTCTTTTCATTCTCTTATTTTATTTTTCAATTTATTCATTTATTATTTTCTTTAGATTATTTTTTTATAAGATCTGATCTTATTTTTTTATTTTTTATGAGTTGCCGAGCATTGAGCTCCGGGGTTTACTATAGATTTCTTTTTTCAATGCTATTCTTATCTCGTATATTAGATTGTAAGTTAATTTAAATTAATTTAGATTTTCTTTTAAGCTGATTTTTTTAAAATTTATTTGATATTAAATTATTAACCCCTGAGTTTTATGAGTCTTTCCATTTTTTTTCATGCGGTGTTGTATTGGGGCCAAACTAGTAATGCTAACATGTATTAACTCTTCTTTTTTTTTAGTTTTTTAATTTATTAAATCCTAGTTTTTTTAAAAGGTATTTTTTTAATAAAAATAATATTTTTTAAAATTAAATTTTTGTTGTCCGTGTAGAAAAAAGTCTAATGCGATTGTTCATGTACAATCAAATAAAGAATAATTATGGGAATAAAAGGTAGTTGGATCTAGTGTGATGCATAATATGGATAGCATGTTTAATGAATTAATTCAGGTTAAGTCAAGTTTTTTTTGTTATTATTTAGATAACATATTTTTATCTTTAATTTCATCATTCAACATTTAATTGTTTAAAAATTGAAAATTATAACTTTTTTAACCCAGATTCATCAAATTTTAAATCTATAATTATTATTTTTCCTCTTAAAAAATACATTAACGATGCCCAAATATTTATTTGCATCCGAATAAAAGATTTATTCAACTTGCTTTCTTTCGTATGCTTTTCTTTTATCATCTGATTAAATAAAAAAGTAGATTTCAACAAACAAATTTATCAAACACAACTACATTTGCTGTTTGTATTATAAAATTGTGTATTTTAATATATGTTTTATCTCTTAATTTTTCAATCTAGTCTTTAATTATCACCAATAAGTTTTTTTTTTTACATTCATCATTGCATGTAAAATTTAATTCATTTAATTAAATGCATTTAGAAGTTTTTTTTATTTCCAGTTTAGATTTTTTCTTGTTTTCAAAAACACATTGTACGTGCTTGTGTTTTATTATCTATGATTCAAAAAGAAAATAATAGGGCCACCCTCTGGTATTGAAAAATATACAGGGCAGCCACACGGGTCTAGCCCGAGGCTTTTTTCTTTCATGTGCAGGCACTTGGGAAATTACAAATGACAAGTTCACAGGACTTTCTCGGTCCAGAAAGACATGGAGAGATTCCAGCCGATCTGGTGGAGTAATTACTGGGACTCGTGGCACTGGTATCTGTTTGCATGTCTCTTTCATCATTTCATTAAAATAATGTTGCTTGTTTTCAATTAATTTTGTTTGCATGGCTCGGTATTTAAAGTGCTATACGGTAGTTTATATAGCATAATTTTTAAACGGGTACAAAGTGTTTGGGTCCTTTGCTGTTCTTGAAGGATTTTAAAAGTGTGATTTTGTTTTTTTAAAAAAAATATTTTTAGTTTAGAAATATACTAAATAATATTTTTTTAATTTTAAAAAAGTATTTTTTAAATCAGCACATTAAAATAACATAAAAACACAAAAAATTAATAATGTTAAATAAAAATAAAAAAATAAATTACTTTTAAAATATTTTTAAAATAAAAAAATAAACATATCCTTAATCATCTCAAAAATCAACATTGAATTATATATGGTGGATGTGCGGTTGCAATCATCTCAAAAATCAACATTGAATTATATCTAGTGGATGTGCGGTTGCATATCCTATCCTAAATTTAAAGGATGCTTGTTTACGTGATTACGGTCACGTTTTAATTAAAACGTAGTTTACAGTTGTTTGGCAAAGAAAAAATTAATTTACTATGCATGAGTCCCATATAATTTTTATGTTTGAAATGCTATTAATAAAAAGTAAAGAAATCCTGCTTTTCATGCACTGTTCATGTTAATTGCATTATTTAGTAAACATTATAATTAACATGAACAGTGTACACTGGTAGACTATCTAGTGAACACTGCAAAAGAATTACATTGTTCACTTAAAAAATAATAAACAGTGCACTTCACTTGTATTACATGTTTTTTTTAGTGTTAATTTTATTAATATTTTTAAAAAACTAGTTTAGAGTGAATTAAATTTATTTGTACTATGATGTAAACAATATTTTTTTTCAAAAAACTAGTATAGAGTAAATTAATTTTACTTAAGTTTAGAGTGAATTAAATTTACTTGCACTATGATATAAACAATATTTAAAAAAAAACTAGTATAGAGTAAATTAATTTTACTCATACTATAATATCAATTTTATATCTGATAATATTTTATCTAATTTTATTACATGATCAAAAAATTATGAAAACCGTATTTTTTACCGGATGAATTTTGTATGTAATGGAATTATAAATAGTTTAATGAAATAATAAAAAATATTTTATAAAAAATATTATTTATTTTATGATTAATAGGAGTAATTAATTCTACAATATTTAAATTTAAAACCATCAATATTAATATTTATTTTTAAAAATTATTTTAGAACCGTAATTTCATCAATATTTTTAATCAAATACATTAAATTATTTTTTTAATTTTAATTTTAACTATTGTTTTAATCAAACATTTATTTTTAAAACTAACTTTAATTAAAAAAAATCTTTTATAAAATATTTTTTAAAATCAGCTATTAAAATACCAAACAAACTTGTAATGGCTGCGAGACCTTTCATGCGAATAGAATGTACACGAGCAACAGTTCCGAGATTGAATTCTGAATATTTTAACAGCAGGGGAACAGACGAGCATGATTGCCGCTAGATGTGTTATTGTAAATGGAAGTTCACGAATCCAACGGAGGAGTGCGGATGTAACAAAAATAATAAGGATACTGGCAGTGAAAAGTGATGATAATATATATATATATATATATCTATATATTTGAAAAAAATATATATATCATTACCGTCAATAACGACATTTATCAATGATTAAGGTAATGATAATAGCACAAAAAATTAATATACAAATAATACAATTTTAAAAAATATTCTCATTTATTGATTTTATTTCCACCTCCCTTGTTTCAATAAAATAATTATAAACTAGGGATAAAATCTACATCTCAACTCCCACGACTTCATCCCTTATCACCAACAACACCCTTGAGTTCTAGAAATGCTATACATACAGCAATTTTTTGTATAATATGCTGCCACATTCCTTGCTTGATTTGACAAATAAACTCATGTTCTCATCATATAATTAATAGATTTCCAGGTTCCGACTCAGCTGTAACGAATTAGCAGATCATAGTTGATAAAAAAACTCTGGCGCAACTCTGGCGCTAGACTCGTGGCGGCTCATCAAAAACCACAAGCCAGTACTCTTCCCCGGACTGTTAATCTCAAAATGAATGGAGGTTGGCGCTGGTATTCCAATCAACTCCGGAAAAGTGCTAGGAAACGTAAGTAATGTTAAAAAAAAAATGATGTTGATTTTTGTGTTTTAAAAATATTTTGAATAATTTTAAGATTTTTTTAATTTTAATTATTTTTTTAATTTAAAATCATTTTTACTTGTAAATTTTAAAATATAAAATAAATTATCATTTCAATATATTTTTAAATAAAAAATATTTTAAAAAATAAAAACATTCTGTAAAAGGATAACAAATTTCTCTTCAGGCAAGCAAGACCGAGCCCGTTAATTGATTATGGATGGCCACACCTGTACTGATTTAGACCAGCCCAACTTAATTGCCTCGAAATTAATAATCCAAATTCGAATTATCAGGAGTTCAGCACCCCATCCAGAGAGAATAGGGCCTCATATTGATCTCCGGAAACAAAGCTTTAAGGTGGGCCTAAAAGGTGTTTTTGTCCGAGGCCTGACTTCATTCAGTGCATCGTGGCGGTGGGCTCGGGCTTATTTTATTACGAGAAGCTTTAAAGTTTGAAAAGCGTTCTTGATTTCTCTCTCTCGCCAAAAAAATAAAATAAAAATTAATTAGAGCCTCAAAGGTTATATTTAGTCAGTGCTTTGTCTCAACATAAAAACAAATATTTAATTGAAGGGAAAGAAATAATACAAAATAAATGCATTAATAAAACAATTTTTAAATAAATTTTTAAATTTTCAAAATAAAAAACAAAACAATATCACAATTCTCTCTTCTATCGTAAAACATCTCAATATCACCAAACTTGTATTTACATGTTACACTTCTAAATACATTCTAAATTTTATAATTAAATTTTTATCCTTACACTAGATTATTTTTTTTGTCAATGCATGACCACAAGCAATGATAAAAAGTCAGAAGCATTTATATAATCGGACATGTATTGAAGCCTTTTTTTTTTTTAGATTAATTATTTTTGGATTAATTTGTACATATCTTGATTAATCATATGAATTTTAAAATTAATAACTATATAAATTTTTATTTATTATAAAATTTATAAAACTCAAATTAATAATATTTAAAAAATAAATTCAAATCATAATCAATTAAATTAAATCTCCCAGTTAAGCTAGATTCCTCGAAGCTGCCTCTTTTATTTTTCATTTTCCCACATAATGTATGTTGGAAGATAAAAATAGGTGAACTGTGGAACAGTGTGGATCATGAGCAACTTTCACGTTAATTGCTTGACATGACATGTTATCTTCATAAAATGATGCTCAAACCCGTCACGACTCATTAAGTATCCGCACACGCTACATTAAATTGATATTTTGATTATCCTACGGCCAGTAGATTGTTACGTGCATTCAGCTCCTCGATACCTCCATGAAAAAGTGGTGGTCGTGAGAGTCCAAATACTCTCGAATGAAATAAATCTTCATTGTATCTCGACGATCGCTTGGTTTTCTGAAGGGGCTAGAAACAGACATGTTGAAAGGATTCTGAGCAGGAAAGGGATTTTTCTTATAAGAAAAAGACAAATTCAGAGGAGTTGGAACTTCTGCCGGCTGCATCCAACCAGAAGAAAAAAAATCCATAGGTGGTGGTCCTCAGTTCTTTGATCCATTGCAGTAGGTGGCTAGCTGCTGTCGAATGACGTCGCAAACTAATCTTTTATAGATTTTGGACAGACTATAATCATGGAAGGTTGCTGGTTATTGTTGTTTATATTCATGTGTTGTCAATTTGTAACACTCTGTCATTTTGATTTCAATGTACAGAAAATTATACTTTCAAGTTGTGAGTTCATGCTTTAAAATATGATTATTTTCAAAAGTATTTTTTATTTAAAAATGAATTAAAATAACATTTTTTATATTAATACATTAAAAAATCTAAAAATATATAAATTTTTTAATATAAAACAAAAAAATATTTTTTTAATATTTTAAAACATAAAAATAAACAACTTGCAGGGTAGCGTTGTAACGTTACCATAGCTCCCAAAGTCTGGTACGTGTCCTTCCAGGAGAATGATTGATTTGCTGTGAACCTGCAACTTGCAGAACCATTGATCAAAGACTGGCCGGCAAAATTCTCCTGTGTTTATTTGCTTGGGTCTGGAAATATACTTTTGAAAGGTTAACCGAAGTATTCTGTCGGATGCTATGTTAAAAAAATAAAAGAGAGGGGGCATAGCTTTTTTTAAGCTGATTGGGAAATGATTTAGTTGTGTTGTTTAAATTATATTTTTTTAAATTTTGATTTTTTTGTTTAAAATAATTTTTTTATATATTTTTACATTGTTTTAATGTGTTAAAATTAAAAATATTTGTTAAAAAATAAAAAATTATTTTAATATATTTTTAAATAAAAAATATTTTAAAATATATTTACTTTAAAAAATATCAAATTAATTTTTTAATAATTCTGATATACTAATATTAAAAATAAAAAATATATATTTTGAAATAAAAACACCCTGCACAATATCAAACACGCAACAAGCATCTAACGTTACTGAATCTTGGTTCAAGCCTGGCCTGAACGAATATATACACACACACACTTTACAAATACAATAACAAACGGTTCCTAATCGAGATTTTTTCCCCTCTTTTTTTTCTCGCATCACTTTTCCTGGAAATAAGATGCTCGATGGCTTGCCTTGCTACAGTACACTGTGGCGTGCTAAATAACATCCAAGGTTGTTCTACTTGCCAGGCCATCGCCTCAACAGAAATACCTAACTTCAACACTCCGGACAGGCCATGGTCAGTTCTTTGGTGACCTAAATAACTCAAAAGTTTGACCGAACTGTGTCAAGACGTGACATGCTATATCTTGATAGCGTTTGTGAACGCCTCCAAATACCATTCAAGAGCATTTACATCAAAACGTGACATAATATCTTGGTAGTGTTTTTTCTAATATATAATATTAGCAATCTTTTCAATAGTTGTTATATATGAATCTAATATGGATTTTTTTAAAAAATGTATGGTCAAGAATATTCATTCAAAATAAAAATTATATTTTATATTTTTATTATAGAATCTTTATATATTTTTCTTAGATTATTTTTTTATTATATAATCTTTATATATTTTTTACTAGATTAATTCTGTTTTATCCATTACATAAAAAATATGATTTCATATGTTTTTCTATCAAAACTTTCTTTTCATGTCATGATTTTTTTTAAACAAAAAGCAATGTTTTTTTATGGAAAAAAATGTTTTTATTTAAAAAATGCATCAATAAAAAATACAATTTAGACTGAAGAGATAATTTTTCCCCTGCTTTTTTTAAAATAAATATTTTAATTGCCTATACTTTAAATTAATAAAAAATTAATAAGTAATGGCACCGCGGTAGTTAGATAATTTAAAATAATAAAATCGATTGTGGGCAATGATGGCTTGGGTGGCATCATCCTCCGTGATAAATGGCTACTGGTGAGATAAGAAGAGACGGCAAGTACCCCTGAGGCCCAGTTCTTTCCGTGAACTCTGACAAAACGGAACCTGCACGTTTGGTGACACGGTGCTTGTAACTTGCGTAAGTTTTGCTCTATTTGGTAGCGTAATCTCTCTAATAGGGCAGTGCGAACCACTCTCCATTGCATGCGAGATTGGATTCAATGGGAGGATTCTTTGAAGCCGGGAAGATCTGATTCGCTGCTAATTTCGTCCTCACGGACGGAAGATGGGAATATCATGCGCAGAATTTAAAAATTGATATTGCAGAGTGATGCCCGTGATTTCTGGTCGGGTGGCTTCTTTATTTCTGTCATTGGTAGGGAGATTATTGGCTTATTCACGAAAAGTTTTTTTTGGCACGTGAAAATTAATAGAAACTGTGAGTTTTTCCTAGTTTATACGTGTCAGTGTAGATATTACTATAAGAAAATTACTATTTTATCCTTCAGTCTCGGTGTCAAGGGTAGTTTTATCTTTTTTAATCATCCACGGGCAATTAAAAGATCGGTAAAGGATATATTTATATTTAAAAAAATTAAACAATAAAATAACTTATTTACATCCTATGTTAAAAAGAATAGAATTGATGAATAAATTTTTTTTGTCTTTTTATTTTTTAGAATATAGTAGAGTGATGTATTTGTCCTTGAAAAAAAAAAAACAAGACACGCATTAAAAAAGCATCTTTTTCTTTCACATAGGGTTTTTTTTTTTTTTTTTTAATACTCATAAAAGATATTTTGTTATTTTTTATATTGGATAATTAATGTTTTATTTAAAAAAATATTGGCGAGTACTTAGTACATATCATCACATAAATAACATCTATGTTGTCTGGATAGCATGTGTGACATCTTCTAATAGTAAAAGTTGTTTTTTTATTCTATTGTTAAAAGTATTATTGTGTTATTTTCTTCTAGTGTGATACGTGGTGACTAATAATAAATAATTTATTATCTATGTTTGTTTTTTTTTCTCTTTCCTATATAAAGGGAATATATTTATTATTTTTGTTTTTTGTATTTCAATTGTAGTCGTTATTATTTTGATTTTTTATTTTATGGTATCAAATATCTTAATTTATATTTATTTTTTAATTTTTTTAGTTTATTTTTTAATAGCTGTTGATGTTTTTTTTTATTTTTATATAGATAATTATTGATTTATTTAATTAGATATTTGCATAAAAAATTTAATTTACATTTTGATTTTTTATGTGAAAAACACATGCATATGTATACAAAATCTTTAAAAAAAAATAATAAAATTCACCACCCGCGAGGGAACATTTATCAAATAGCTACTTAGTTTATAAATCGGTTAGCTTCACACTTTAAAATGCTGGGATTGAAGTTTTGTTTAGTGTTCCAGTAAGAAATGTTTTGGAAAAAAAAACTAGTCCAGTTAAAATTTATTGACTTTTAAAATAGAGATTTAAAATATCTACACGATTGCAATTAGTAATTAAATCCCGCCTTTTCAAAAGACCAGTGAAGGATCTAACCAAAGTTTAAAACTAAATCAATGTTTTTTTACCACCAACTATATACTATAGATTGATATGTAGCATGTCCAGTTCATATAAGATAGTTTACATTCGATAATGTCCTGGTGTCGATTTCCCCACACGCACCGCCACATGTTAAGGTAGCGACTAGCATTGAACTAGTAACGATAAGACTACATGTTTGATGCTCGATTTTAGTTTTTTTTTTTTTAATTGATTGTCTCCATATGTAAATAATAAAATCATCAAATGAAATTCAAACTTCAATATATATATACTTCAATATATATATATATATATATACATGATAAAAGTACTTTATAAATTATATGATAAAAATTCAAAAATTATATTACAAGATAAAAAAAAAACTCAGCAAAAAAAAAAAAGAAATTTGGATCCCATCAAAGAAAGGGAAAAAAAAAATCTCATCCGTTTCTACCTTCAACTACGGTCATTTTCAATTCAGCTGGATTTAAATTGAAAAACACAATCAATTTTGAATGACAATGAACATGTAACATAAAAAAAAAAGGAGCTGAAGCTGAGGGTATGTTCAGTGTGCACTTGTACAATTTAGTATTCATTATAAAAGTATTATGTTTGTGTCATCTCTAAAAAAAAAAATGCCCTGGTGTCAGGGGAATCTTGTTCTTTTTTGCATCACTCATTAGTTATTAAATGACTAATCAGGGGTATAAATGTCTTTTTTTTTAAATGACTAATCAGGGGTATAAATGTCTTTTTTCTTTTTCTTTTTATTTTCTTAATCATACCAAAACAACTTAACTATCATGGGTTAAAATTTTTAAAAATGAAAAAGTGGGATATTTTTATCTTTTTATTTTTTTAAATATATTAAAATAACACATTTACTCTTACAGTAAAAAAATCTCGTGTCCAAAGGCTTTTCAATCCTTTTACTTTTTTTTTTATTATTGAGTTCATTGAGAGCAAATTGATTTTTTACTATGAATTCATTATTATTTAAATGAAAAATATTGTGAATCCAATGTCAACGTGTGAAAGAGCGAGTGCAACACTTTTTAATAGCAAGAAATGCTTTTTTATTGTATCTTTAAAAGCGTCACTGCATCTTCTTTTTTTTAATGCTATGCATATTGATGGTTATAAAAAATTTTATTATTATTTTTTTCTTTTTCACTCTTTTCTCATAAAAATTACAACTTATTCTTTTTTATTACTTATATTTAAACTTTAGTTTTTATTATTGTTGTTGTTATTTATTTTTATTTTTCAATTTTAATTTGCCATGTATTATTTTTATTTAATTTAATTCTTATTCTTTTAATTTTTTAATCCTTTTGTTAAATTTGTCTTTATTTTTAATTTCACAGTCTAAAAAAAATTATTGTTGTCCTCTAATTTATTTATTTATATTTTTTATTCTTATTTTTTAATTATTATCTTTTTTTATGATTTTGTTTTGCAATATTTGATTTGTTAGAGAATGCTTTTAGTTTAATGATCCATGTTACAGGTTTTAAAAGTTAATGGGTGATGACATTTTTTATTTTATGATTTTATTATTTAATATTGTTTTTTTAAATTGACTTTGTGTTTTTTTATTAGATTATCTCAACTATATAGCATGAGATGCAAGCTTTATAGATTAATTCAAATCAACCCATTTATTATTGCCGAGGTTATATGTATATTATGCTATCTCGAGTTGACATGTATCTATTTGTTTTGTCCTTTTTGTTTACTTGATTTTGTACTTTCGTGTCCAATTAGTTAAAAATTGAATAATATTGTTTTTTGTTATTGAATTTTTTTTTAAGTTATTATGATTGATTTTTTTAATATTTTTTTTATTACTGGTTATCTTTATATCGACTAAGTCTGTTGGATTATATTAAAATAATTTTTATATTATCTAATTTTAAATTCGATCTAACTAATAAGTCATGTCAAGATATTTTTTACATCAATTTTATTTTTTATTCTCAAATATTTTTTACATTTCAATTGAGTTTTATTTGAACTCTTCTAGTTAATTAAATTATATTATGACAATTCTTATATAATTTAATTTTAAATCTAAATTAAATAAAAGTTAAATCAAAATATTTTAAAATTAATTTATCAAAACATATTCAATATCACTGTCAAATAATTATTTATAATCTAAATATCTTTTATTACATTAAATTTTTACAGACAACCCGCAGACTAAGCGCAAGAACATAAACTGGTCGTAATCAATCAAACACAAATTCGCAGCTCTTCTTTGGTTGTTGTGCTCCAATCAAACCCAAAACAAAACCCCCAAACATGACGCGCTCTAAAATTATGTGAAAACATGGCTCGTGTCGATATTTAAAACACTGTACTCATGATAGCAACACACTACTCAACTCTCATTTATACATCATTTTTGCTGAAAAATATTTCTTAAAAAACGATTTTTTTATAAAAGATAGAGTTCTAGATGCTAGATTGGTCATGGAAAATAAATTAAAAAATAATATTTTAGTTTTTACTGTATTATAAAAAATTAGCTGATTTTTTTTTCAATTTTATTTAACATTTATGAAATATTAAATGTAATTATTAGACAACCTACAATAAAAAAATAAGATATAAAAAATATAATTATGAATTTTTTTATTACATCATATATAGCTCATTGCATAAAATGTAACTATACATATAATATAAATATTTTAAATATAATATTATAGATATCTGAAATATTTTAAATATAATATTATAGATATCTAACCTTGTTAAATATTTTTAAGTAAAGTATATTGATATTTTTAGTTGTAAAATGATAAAATAAGTTAGAAAATAATACATTTTGAGTTATTTTTTCAAATAGTAGAATTTTTTATCAAATATTTTTGTGTTTAGATAACATTGATTTTTTTTTCTATAACATCCTAATTTACAATACAATTTATACGACTTAAAATATATAATTATTTATAATATAACATGTTTTGTATTTGGATGTATTTTCTAACAATATTATTTAAATTAAAGTATCATAGCACTAATATATCAAATTAATTTGCTTTTATATTATTAATTAATATATCATAATATATTATTTCCTATATAAATATATTATAAATTTATTATTTTCTAATAATATAGTATTTTAAATGGCTCGTGTCGATATTTAAAACACTGTACTCATGATAGCAACACACTACTCAACTCTCATTTATACATCATTTTTGCTGAAAAATATTTCTTAAAAAACGATTTTTTTTTTTATAAAGATATTTTATTAATATATTATTGTTTATGTGTACATTGTAAGAATAGTTAAATATTGTATCATCTTATTTTATTTTTTTATAAAAAGGTTTTTTAATTTAAAACTTATGAAATCTTGTATTATGATATCAGTTGTTTTTTAAAATATTTGTTGTTTAAAAATATATTAAAAAAATTATTTTAAAATTATTTTTAATATAGTATATTAAAATAATTTAAAAAAAAATTTAAAATAATTTTTTATTTTTTAAAAATATTTTTAGACCACACAAATAATGAACATATTTATCTCTACAAAGAAATAAATTTCTCTTGCAAGCTCTATACAACAAAGATAAGAAAGTGATGAAAGTCCCACCAAAAACAAGCACATGGCTTCCCCGGACAGTCCCATCAAAAACAAAAAGAGAGAAGGTCCCTCCCTTTCTCTGTCTATTTGAACAACATACTCCAACACACCATCGACACACCAAACTTTCCTTTCACTAACCGCTCCTTTCAAGAAAGGACCAGCAAAGCTCTTTTCTTTGTATCGATCGATTGTTGGAATGGCAACGGAGGAGGAGAAACAGACGGTGTTTGACGTGGAGGCAGCGAATATGTTAACCAAAGAGCTGAGAGACGTTTTTGCTTCTGGCAAAACACGAAGTTATGAATGGAGAATATCTCAGTTGAAGAGTATGATAAAGATGTGCGATGAACACGAGGAAGACATTGTTGATGCTCTTCATCAAGATCTCTCAAAGCCTAAACTCGAATCCATCGTTTACGAGGTCAGAAAAATTTAAGGCATAGCACCTTTTTTTTTTTTTTAAATCCTCATACGTCCTTTTTTTTTTGGTTATATGATATGACATCCTTGAACGTGAATGTGACATTTTTTTTTATGCCTAGGCAATTTAATGGAATGATTGACGACACAGAATCAGTACCTATCTACTTATTATCATTGAATACCTGTTGGAGTTGAGGAACCAGCAATTTATTTATTTTTTGCTGTCCTTACAGGATAGTGAAATCACAACAGCAACCTCGTAGCTCTGTCCCTGTGCTTTTAGTTTTTCTGTCTTTTGTTTGAGTAGAACTAGAAGTTTGTTACGGTTTGAATTCCCTACTTTCTGGCTTTAACTGGATGCGAGTACTTAGGTTTCGATAGTCTAAGTGAAAGTTGGGTAGGAATGGTCCGGTATTCTCGAGAGAAGCTTTAACGACATCACTTTTTTGTTCATGAGAAGGTTTAGTCTCTGTCTCAAATATGATATGCAGCTGAATGCAAGGAAAGATACAGGGCTCGGGCAATTATAAATGGACAGATAGTGTCTATTATACTACTTATTCTAGGAATACTCAGATGAGAAATTTGAGTCAATTTCTTGACCAGATATTTATTGTATGTGACTCTAATGGTGGAAGTTGGTGCATTAGATTGTTTTACCCGTTGACACCTTGTTCGGATCAATTTTGTTTACCTGGTACAGAGGCAGTCATATTGTAACTGGAATTTGGGATGGGATTTTGGCACAACTAGGTTTGAATGTACTGATGAAGAAAGAAATATCAGGACAGTATTTCCTAGAAAACTATTTTCTTGGATAAAAATCTCACCAAAAGAAACTGAACCATGACTCCAAAGCGCTATCAACTGTATTTCTTACGAGTGTATCCATTGTCTCAGGTATTAGTTACGATATCTTATTAATCTGCTACAGATTAATTGCTAATTTTGGACATCATCTTTTAGCCCTGTATGATGTGGGGTTTGCGTGCGTGGGTTTGCAAGCACTTCTATCGTTGTGAATATGAAAAGAGAATAATGGAAACTGCCGCATTTCATATAAATTCAGATAATTTATATTGCATAAAGTTCTACGTGAAGTTTCATGTCAGTTTCCTCCAAAGTTGATTGATGGTATGTTATGCAGATAACTATGCTAAAAAACTCTTGTACATTGGCTATTAAGGAACTGAAACAATGGATGATGCCAGAAAAGGTGGTTGCTCCATATAACCTTTCCATTATTTGTGGTTTGTTTACAAATTGGCTTTTATTGTAAATGATTGAGTGCAATCCATATCATTTTTCATTGCAGGCAAAAACTTCTTTGTTAACTTTTCCTTCATCAGCTGAAATAGTGCCAGAACCACTGGGTGTTGTGTTGATTATTTCAGCATGGAATTACCCTTTCTGTATGTTCATAAAACAAAGTTCTCTATATTTACCTGCATCTGTCGCTTGACACTATGATAATCAAATCTGATTTCTCTCTTTCTAGTGTTGTCTCTCGATCCACTTGTTGGAGCTATTGCAGCCGGTAATGCGATGGTTTTAAAACCATCAGAATTTTCTCCAGCTACATCCTCGCTACTTGCAAAACTACTTCCAGAGTATTTGGATATCTCTTCGATAAAGGTTGTCGAGGGGGCTGTTTCTGAAACTTCTGCACTACTGGAGCAAAAGTGGGACAAAATATTTTATACGGGTTCGTGTTCATTCCTCTGTTTCTACATGCATGTGGAGTCTGATTGTTAGATTATTCTACACACAGAAATAAAGGGTGGTAAATCAACACAAAATTGATCTTATACTTTATTTTTTTTTTACAATTCTTTGAAGTGATGTAAGCAACATCTTGTTAGATGTTGAACAAGTTGTGGAATTCTTTTCCTAGAGGTGTTTGGAAGGGTTTGAAGCCAGCTCCATAGTTTGAAGTCTTAGAGGTCCTTTCTGCTTTTTATATGATTGACATAGTTGGAAAAGTGTAATTTTATTAATTTGAAAAAAAAAGGGAGCAACTCTCAAGCATATTGAGCATGCACAGTAAATATGTATTGGCAAAGGGAGAAAGCGAGGCGTAATAGAGCAGAAAAATCAATTCCACTTTACACTAATCCCAAATACAATGATGTGTAAGGGGTGATTTTTTTTATATCTGTTTGACAGAGATGTCATTGAGCATTCTATAATCTTTGGTGTTCCTAAATGTCTCATGTCAATCCTCACCATACCACTAAAATTGCTCTTTATAATCAGTGATGATGTGAAAAGTGTAGCATGTCCTGAGGGCTGTAGCTTTTGCATTCCTCTAAAAGAAGTAATTTTGTCTCTCACATTTTTGTACTCAAGCCTTAAACTGAATTTTGTTGGAAGGGCTTTGTAGAATCCAGATTTTATATATACACTGGTTCCTTTACACGAGGCTGTTTTTTAGAATTTGGGAGTACGTGAGACTTAGTGGTCGTTACTTTTCAGAAGAAAGAAAGATTCTCATGGTCTCGAGGTTTAAATGGGGAGGTTAGAATGTTATCTCTTGGACTCCCTATTATAATGGTAGATCGTGGAATACATCTTTTGCCTGAGGAGGACATGTTTCTATTTTGGTCTCGGAGTGATAAATTGCATTGCTTTGGGATGTTGCTGGTGTGGAGTTATTCTGCTATTGTCTTAGGACAATGCTGCTCAGATTATTCTGCTCTCCCAATTTGTGGAGTATGATATCCAAAGCGTGCTCTTTTGAACTACTGCTATATTTAGTGTTTGTTTCATTTCAAGGCCATGATTTTACGTCTCAAATAATTAGTCTAAAATGAGGAAAACATAAGTAACAATTTAACTGCTGCCCAGTTAACAGAACTTTCAGTTACTCTTTTGGAGAAACCTGCAGGTAAAAGAGGAAACTAGATTGATGCTTTAAGCATTCAAGTTAATTGATGTTTTCGTACTTTAACCCACCTTGAACCCTAGAAGATGTCATCCTTGTTTTACAGGCAATGGAATAGTTGGACGCATCGTGATGGCTGCTGCAGCAAAACACCTGACACCAGTTGTCTTGGAGCTTGGAGGAAAATCTCCAGTTGTTGTTGATTCAGGTATCGATTTACAGGTAAAGAACTCCTCTCATCCCTTTCCATGTGCTGGTAACAGGTGCATTTTCTCCATGCTCATTGCTACACGCCGTTAGTTATGGCACCATAAATTTCACTCACTGTCATGTTCTGACACAATTCTACCTGTTTCTCCAAGATTGCAACTAGGCGGATAATTGCAGGCAAGTGGGGGTGTAATAATGGACAAGCTTGCGTATCCCCGGATTACATCATAACAACGAAAGATTGCGCTGACAAACTGGTAATATTGAGTTCTAGTATTCATTTCCCGTTCCTTGTTTTTCCATTTCTTTTTTCAGTCATCCATTAACTCCTTCTGTGGAACAGGTGGACTCTCTGAAAAAAGAACTAGAGACATTTTATGGAAAGAATCCATTGGAATCAAAAGACTTATCTCGAATTGTGAATTCCAAACATTTTTCTCGTTTGACAAAGCTACTGGATGAGGATAAGGTTTCTAGAAAGATTGTCTATGGAGGTGAAAGAGACGAAGCCAACCTGTGAGTATCTGCTTGCCATTTTCTTGGTTCATTAATTTAGTTTAGCTGGGTGCAATTTGCTTCTCATTGGGAAATTTTATCTTCGATGGCAGGAAAATTTGTCCCACCATATTGGTGGACGTGCCTTGTGACTCTCTGATAATGAAAGAAGAGATTTTCGGTCCCTTGCTTCCCATTCTCATTGTAAGCATCAAGAGATCCTCAGCTCATGGCTGTATTATTTGTGTGTACAGTATATGAAGGAGGACATAAAATTGAATTTAAACTACTTCTATAACATTAAAGGAGGAGTTTCTCTTTATATCAGGCAGAAGTGATAGAACTCTTATTACATCTGCAGAATAATTATCATTAGAAATAGCAGTAACATCACAGTTTTCTAGATATGCTCTCTACATGTGTCAGTTGATCAAAATCTGCTAGTATGAGGTTGCTGAGCAATTTTCGGCCGGAATAAAGCCTTCGTAGATGATAAAAAAGAAAGATTAATCATGACTGTTATCTGGATAGTAATTTTGAGTACAGTAGAAATTTTAATGCAACAGGTTGTCACAGAATTCTTGCTATAAAACGTGGGATGTCAATTATGATTTCTTTCTTAGTTTTTTTTTTTTTCCCGAACAGGTTAGCAAAATCGAGGACAGCTTTGATATGATAAATTCGGGAACGAAGCCACTTGCAGCTTATTTATTTACCAATAACAAGAAGCTGAAAGAGCAGTTTGTGGTGTCTGTTTCTGCAGGGGGTGTGGTCATAAATGACATTGCTATGCATGTAATTATTCTTCTCTGAACTTCTAGAACCTGTTGCGATAGTACCCAAGTAGTCCCAATTTCTATGGTCATCGCTCAAGTACACTTATAGTTGTGAGGGGGTGGATGGCTGGGTGCCTCTGGCGCTAACTGCACTTATGAATGATTGTGTACACTCCCCCTTTCTCACATGAAGTGGGAATTACCACGATAACAGACCATGGACCACAGCTATGTGCGAGAGAGGGACTAAGACTCCTGGATTACTGAATGCTTGATCATTTATCTATTCTTTACATATACGCGCTCTTGAAATTGGTGTATTTTTATCCGAATAACCATCTAATATCTGTGCCTAATATGTTCTTGGCGGTGTAGCTTGCAATTCATACTCTTCCATTTGGGGGCGTGGGCGAGAGTGGAACGGGTTCGTACCATGGCAAATTTTCCTTCGATGCTTTTAGCCACAAGAAGGCAGTTCTATATCGAAGTTTTATGGGCGATGCAGCTTTGAGATATCCACCATACACACGGGGAAAGCTAAGATTGATGAAGGCTTTTATGACTAGCAATTTTTGGAACATACTCCGCGCTTTGCTTGGACGGTCTTAAGTTTTAAGAAGATGATGTGGCTGTCTTCGATGCAAGCTCAATCACTGTTATGTATTTTGTTCTTCTTAAATAATGTAAGCTGGAACATTGATTAATCAAAAGAATGAAGTGGAGTTCAATGTCAGTTGCACCTTTTGATGAATGAAATTTGTGCTCGGATTCTGTCCTCGAAATTTTGATGAGCTAACAACTTTTCAGATTCAAAGGATTCTTATTAGTTCCAAAAAAATAAAAATAAAAAATTCAGAAGATGATTCTCTAAATATTTGTGTCTGCCAGAATACGCTGGAATTTGCCTGCTCTAATCCCATCCCTTTAATTTTCTTTCAAGGTTATTCCAAAGCATGGCACTGAAAAAAAAAATACTAACAATGTTCTATCATTCTCAGCTTACAGACGAAATCTGATGTTGAATTCTCATTTTTCTCAAGCCACCAATCCAATATTACTAATCACAGGTTTGAAAGTGAGACCAGCAAATAAAATTTTGCTAGTTGTAGCTGTTGGCCATACAGCCAAATGGCATCTGAAAGCATTGCGGGTTCGATCCTTATGCCAGCAGCTTGGAAAAAGAAATTCACTTGTAAGGGGTCCAATAATATATAAACAAGTACCATGAATCTTCTACTAGTGACAGTTTCCATTGAACTTGCAAACTACTATCACTTGGACCAAATATTTGGTCAATTGCCAGAGAAGAGGTATGCCATAGAGATTCTAGGTATATTTTAGGATGATCAACTGGGTTGTGACGGCAAAACAGAGATAATGGTTTTTGACTCCTATGGAAAACTGAATGAATTCAAGAAGAATCCTGTAGAATACTAAGAATATCTGACCGCTGTTCATCTGTCAGTTCTGTCGGGAATTCTACTAGGAAAACGACTTTCAAACTTCCTCTCTTTCCTTGCTCTTTTGTGTTTGGCATGCCTTGACCTTCTATGATCCTTTCATAGCCAGGGTAAATGATATCATCGATCAACAAACTCGTTTTCTTACCGCCCAACAAAGGGATTGAGATTTTGCAGCCAGTTAGGGCCTTCACTAGTGGAATTTCTACTCCTATTTCCAGATCTTCTCCTTCCCTTCTAAACAAAGAATGTCTTTTCTCAGCAATCACGAATATTATATCAGCTGGGCAACTGCCAGGTCTCTCATTTCCCATTCCTTCGAATGTGATCTTCGTTCCCTTTTTCCATCCCGGCTTCACTTTGATTGTTAATATTTCTTCTTCTTGAATTATCTGCCTGCCAGAAACCCAGAAACAAGAAAGACGACATTAATACTAGTTAGTGATATTTTGATTTTACTCTATTCCAACCGGACTTTCACATGCTTTACAGAATTCCCTAATAAACGTACAATCATTCTGAAAAAAAAACTTGGTGTTTCCCCGCAATTTGAGTCTTACATTTTTTGCGGTCAAACAACATCAATTTTTTTCCTTGCTAGTTTTATGGCATTTTAAGATATAGCAGATAAAGATATGAAGGGTTGCAATCTTGAAACCTTATCTAATTTTGAACCTATTATTAAGGAAAAGAACAGTAGAAATTCCGGGAAAAGGAAGAAGCAATGAACGATGAACTTAGAACATGGGAACAAACCCTGTGTTTGTAATGACATCTCTTGTTATCTTGATCTTTTTCATGCATCCATAACATAACTCATCAAGCGTGCATTCGAGAGGCCTTTCAATAGCCGGAGGTTTCATCTTTCCCATTGAGTTTGAAAACATGATGTTGCTGGTGCTATTCCGGCTTGCATTTCTCGAGAGAGATGCAGAGGAGCCATGATGAGAATCGGTACTTCTTCTGCTCATGTTTCTCTTTAGAAAAGGTGGTTTCAGAGAAGGGCTCTTTCGGCTTCCAGTTCTTGACAGAGGAGAAGATATATTAGGAAAACAGCCATCCATGCTTTTGTGTTTGAAGAATCCTCTTGGACTCGAGGGATTGTCACCTCGCATATTATCAGCATTGTATCTTAAACTGTGGATTCCATTCATCGTCTCTTCGTCTTCTGTATCGTAACCAAGTTCCTGGAAATCCCACCTACGTAAGTATTTGCAATATTCACGATGGGTGTGGATCTTTCTTGTTTTTAAAGATCAACGTCTTGATGAAATTCTAGGATTTCGAATTCTACGTGTAACAATTTTTTTATGCCAGTTTTCTCGAGAGATGATTGAAAAAAAAAAACTTGTGGAAAACATTATTAGTCTCAAAAACTTGACAGTAACTAATTTATGCATGGAAGTATATCTACCTCAGGACCGTGGCTGATGGCTTCAAATTTTGCTTCTAATTCTTCTTCCCCTGGAGATATTGGAGATAATCTGCTCTTAAAGCGATGCCATCTGGTGGCTATTGATAGACAGGCTTTGCAAAATTCTTTAAAATTGAAAGCTTGCTTTTTCTGCACAGAAATGGGGGCACCTGTTGGTATGCCTAGAATGTCAGTATGATCTACCATGAGAAAGAGAGGGAGAAAAAAAGGGAAAGATACGAAGAGTGGCTATGGGCACGAGAATGCTTGGCTGTTAAAAGATGGAGCGTTTGTTGAGGCCTTTAATTAGCAGGATCTGTTACAAGAGATTGAGGGCTCCCTCGATCACCTTGACCATCTTTTATTGCACTGTAACCTTTTTTTTACCCCTTGAGAATTATAAAACCAATTAAAATCTTATTTTCAAATCATTAGAAGTCACTCAAGGACATCGTCACATAGATAAGACGAATATGGATGCCTATGATGTATTAGTCTCCAATTTACTTAAAATTATTTTGACATATTAATATAACAAATATTATTTTAATATATTTTTAAATAAAATAAATTTTAAAAAATAATTATTACTACCCTCTCAACCAACATTTTAATATATTTCATTACATGTCTTTATATTAGTAAAGACGGGTTAGGAATTTTTACATGGGTGATGTTGAATTTTATTTTTTACTAGTATAATCTTCTAATTTTCCATAGTATAGATGTATTTTTTTCAACGTGTATGACCATACACACAATTATTCAAATATCACGACTGATATTACATGATGATGTTCATTGCAAAAAAAAAACAAAGGTTAAAAACTTTCTTATTCTAGTAAATCTTTATGGTGGTTGTAAAAATTCCATGAGGTTTATAAAGATGGTGTTTTGATAGCTTTGTTAGGAGGTTTGAGGGATCATTAAAGATGCTGTTTTTATTCTCTTTTTAAATATAAGATGCAATTTTTATTATAGAAATTATATTTGTAGAAAAAGAAAGGAATATGTTTTATTTTATGATATGCCTAATAGAAAAATAAAACTAATGACTTCGAAATAAATATCTAAAATCTAGTCAGATTGGGTTTGGATATCTAGTATCCATATTTGTTGGATAAAAATAATAATATAAATAGTAATTTTAAATTTAGATATTGATATGGATATGGATATAAATGATATGACAAAACCAATCCATAAAAAAAACC